>NW_005187876.1:113646-140237 GCF_000239375.1 Pundamilia nyererei
TTAGAAAGGTTTGAGTCTGCCAGGCACTCCCACAGGCATCCCAGCTGTCAAAGGGTGAGAGGCTGGGTACACCTTGAACAGGTTGACAGTCTATCACAGGGCTAATTAACTTCTACTTCTTCTTTTGGCTGTTTCCTTTAGAGATCGCCACAGTGGATCATCTGCCTCCATCTCAGCCTTTCCTTACCACCCCCCTCTGTCACACCAGCCCTCTGCATGTCCTCCTTCATTACATCCTTTAGTCTTCACTGTGCTCTTCCTCTTTTCCTCTTGCTTGGCAGCTCCATATTTGACATCCTTTGTCAAATAAATTATATTCACACTACCCTCCTCTGTAAATATCAAAACCTACTTAACCTTGCCCCTCAAACTTTGACTTCAAACTGCTAAACCTGAGCTGTCCACTCAGTTTTAATCCTGTCCATCCCGGTCACTCCCAGTGAAACTCTTATCCTTTTCAGCTTTGCCCCCTGCAGCTCAGTCGCCTGTCAGTGACACTGTCTCCAAAAAAATTACTTCAGCAGGTCTCACTACCATCTTGAAAACCTTCTCTTACGCTCTTGCTGGTATCCTTCTGTCATAAATCACCGCTGACACTCATCATCCCAAATATTCTCGGCAGATGGCCGCCCCTCCCTGAGCCTGGTTCTGCCGGATTCTTCCTGTTAAAAGGGAGTTTTTCCTTCCCACTGTCACCAAAGTGCTTGCTCATAGGGGTCATATGATTGTTGTGTTATTCTCTGTATGTATTATTGTAGGGTCTACCTCACCATTTACTCTAGTTTAATTAGTTTAAATACAATATAAAGTGCCTTGAGGCCATTGTTGTTGTGATTTGGTGCTGTATAAATAAAATCGAATCTCCACCCACTCCATCCTGCACTTCATCTTTTTCTTTGGATGTGTGACTCCATGTGTTTGCATCTGCGACAGATTTATTCTGTCTCACTTCTACTGATATTCATTCCTCCACTCTTCAGAGCACACCTCCACCTCTCCAGGCTTTCTTCAACCTGCTCTTTACTCTACACATCATAAAATCATCTGCAAACATCATCGTCCACTCCAGC
Source organism: Pundamilia nyererei (assembly GCF_000239375.1). Classification (NCBI taxonomy): domain Eukaryota; kingdom Metazoa; phylum Chordata; class Actinopteri; order Cichliformes; family Cichlidae; genus Pundamilia; species Pundamilia nyererei. The sequence continues at coordinate 114,717 of NW_005187876.1, forward strand.
CTGCCCTCAACTATCAACCTGTCCATCACCATCGTAAACAAGAAGGGGCTCTGAGTCAATCCGTAATGTAATTCTCACCTTCACCTTGAAGCCTGTCATCTGTCATTCCTACAGCACACCTCACCACTGTCCTCAGACATATCCTGCACCACCCTCAAATCCTTCTCTGTAACTTCAAAAATGCTAAAAAAAAATTGATAATAAAACAATAACTCTACTTGGAACTATAAACATCTTTGCATGGTCCAACAGCAATCCATTTGATAAATGTTGAGATATTTTGATCTAAACCAAAGTGGTGAATCAACCAACATTCCCACCCATGGAGCGAATGTCTTTAATCATCCTGGCTCTGAGGCTTTTTATGTTAAATTTGTGCGATTGTTGGACCAGTTTCAGCCACGGATTAATACACATTTGGTGTTCTAGTGGGTATTTCCGGCAGCATTGCTCATTGATGCCTTTTTAATAGCTTTTGGAATGCCACAGAAGAATTAGATCTCTCAGAATTGGGATGCACAAAGAGTATTTGTCTTCAGGAAAATCAATTCTTTGTTGGTTTTGTTTCATATTTACCAGTGACGATATAAATGATCATTCATTCTTTAACTAAAAGCAGCAGATAAAGCATCCCTGCTTATATCCTGCCATTTACATATTTAAAAACAGTTTGTTCCAGATATTAACAAAATCATCTATTGCTGTATTTCCAGGTTTAGGACATACAGACACACATTTGGTCCCACTGACTTTAATCTCTACGTTATTTTCTCTTAAAATTTACCTAACATGTTAAAAGCTGTACTGCAGCTTTTGGAAAGATTTAATCCTGAAGAAAACACATGGAAAAGACTTTTTTCCCTTTCCCACCCACAGCACAGAACACAGTGCTAAATCCACTGGATGCATTTCCTGTGAGTTACACACACACAGATATATTTACACACAATGCATTGGCTTCTTCTGCTAAACAAAATGATGTGGGAGGCGAGATATGTGGCCAAGTCAGTCCTCCCTGCATCTGCTGCTGCAGGAGGAAACACAGAGGTACATAAATGTGTGATTTCATGTGGTCTTTTATGTCCGAGGATTATGGAAAACATCTATTTGCATCTCTGTGGGTTTTTTCCCTCCCTCAGGACTGCAGGGACCTCAAGTACAGAACAAAAGACAAATATCATGAGATCAGTGTCACCATCCCACGTCTGAACAATCACCAGTGACTCTCCAACTGCTCGGCCTCATGTTCCTGTACTCCACGCATACGCAGCACGGATGGAGGAGGAGGACGACGCTGTTGTTGATTGCAGCCTTTTGACTGAATCAGCATAAACACACTGATGAGGGGAATCCTTCACGCTGCTTTACGTAAGTGGTCTTGTTAGAGATGTTTTCACACATCCTCTCTGTACAGCAACAAGAACCTCCACAAACAGCCTCTGACACATTTGCACTAATTCAGTCAGAAGCGATCAGACATGTTTTTCTTTTCTTTCCTTTTGCATTTGTAGAAATTTTCAGAGTTTCTGAACTTTTAACCTCAAACCACCAAGATTTCATACAGGAATTCTTTCTCACTGACTCTGTTTGTGCTAACTGCAACTTTACTGTTTCCTTCATCTACGGCAGGTATGAAACAATGTTTTTCTGTTCAGTAGTTATAGTTTTAATGCAAAAACTAGTTAATCTAATTTGTCACATTGGGCATTAAGTGTCTGCCACACGGTTTCTGCCACATTTAATTCTTCTAGTCTTGCTCCGTTTTTCATAGTTCTCTCCTTAATCGGGCCATTGCAAATTTACAGTCTGCTGCTGAAACCAACAATAAGCTTCTTTTAAACTCTGATAAAATTAAGGTCACCGCGTCACGTAAATTATTCAGCCTACAGTTCATATTCAAACGTTTTGATGTTATAAAACTGAAACTATTAACTGTTAGAAATATGTTTAGGATTCTGGTTGGATAGCAGACTCACAAAAAAAGGAACCAATCAGGTTTCCTTTCTGCTATGACGAAGATCGTTGTGAGATGAAGAGTGGACTTGATTTAAAACAAAGACACATAATGATTTTTAGCAGAGGTTTCTATATTAGACAATAACCTATAACAATTATACACTACCAGTCACAATTCTGGACACACCTCATTTAATGGTTTTTCTTTATTTAAACGACTATTTACATGGTGTCTTCTTTGAGAATGTACAAAAACTATAAATGAGCACATATGGAATTGTGTAGTAAACAAAAATGTGGGAAATAACTCAAAATATGTTTTATATTTTTGATTCTGTGATTACTGCTTTGCACACTTTTGGCATTCTTTCAATAAGCTTCATGAGGTAATCACCTGAAATGGTTTTCCAACAGTCTTGGAGGAGTTCCCAGAGCTGCTGAGCACATGTTGGCCCTCTTGCCTTCACTCTGTGGTCCATCTCATCCCAAACCATCTCGACTGGGTTTAGGTCAGGTGACCGTGGAGCCTAGGACATCTGACACAGCACTCCATCACTCCCCTTCTTGGTCAAACAGCCCTTACACAGCCTGGAGGTGTGTTTGGGGTCATTGTCCTGTTGAAAAATAAATGAGGGTCCACTAAACGCAAACCAGATGGAATGGCATGTCACTGCAGGATGCTGTGGTAGCACACCACCTCCTCCATGCTTCACGGTGGGAACCTGTAGAGCAAGGCCAAGGGTTTGCAGCGCTGTCAAAGCCAAGAGTGACTACTTTGAGAAATCTAAAATGTAAGAGTTGGGGGAGGTAATCAATTTTTTCTTAATTAATTCATAATTCTTCATAATTCCAAATATCTTGCTTCATGTAATTGATATATCTACAATCTAGAAAGTAGTAAAAACAAAGAAAAACCATCAAAAGAGAAGGCGTGTCCAAACTTTTGACTGGTAGTGAATATTATAATAGTAATAATATCTTCAACAGTCAGTGCCTCTTGTCAGTTTCTGTAAAAGGTCAATACTTTTGGTCAGAATTGTGGATTCTGAATGTTATCAAAAAGCATCATGACCTGGGAATATTACCAGAACAACCCGAGTGTTGGTGTTGAGATGAGCTTTGAGATGATGTCATTTGTTTAATATGTGAACTTTGCCACCAAACATATTCACTGACAATGAAGCAACATGAGGAAAAAATGCAGTTACATTACTAATGTCCTTCTACAAGCAGGACCACCACTCGGCAGTGATCTTAACACGTCTGGAAAATTGAAGCATTTTCTAAAATAGTTTACATTTTATTGTTGAATGCAATTTAAAAACTACATGTATGGGTTCAGCAGTCAAATCCAGTCAAATCAAAGATAAGAAACACGAAAACAGTTTAATGACTTTGCCACAAAATACAGATTTAAAACACTCCCTCTGATTTTAATTCAGGATTCTCTGCATAATGTCGGTCTCTTGAAATATCCATACTTCACCAATGCGCAAGTAATTTGCAAAAATCCGACAGCAAAACAAATGTGTTTCAGCACCTGAGACTAAAGCAGGGATGGGAACAATATTGAGATCCTCATCCCAATTTCAAAGCAAATTAGTCTGTGAGTGAAAAGCATGCTGGGTTAATCCTGCTTGTCCCACGACGCTGCTGCAAAAAGGAGATTCTTAATCTCAAGAGTTTCACTTCCTGATTAAAAAAGTTAAACCAAAAAGCATCAAAAATGAGCTTCCTCTGTTTCCACAGCCACCAGTAAACACGAGCATTAGTACAACTATGGTTTAAAATTCTCGTCATGACATGTGTGAATATGGGTTTTCTTCTTTCTTTTTTATTTTATGCATATTTCTCTAAATATGGTGCAAAATGTCAAATTTTTGGCATTTTGCATCATAGGCTCACCTCTGGTAACATTTTCATGCCGGTTTGTTGACTTTTTTGAGTAACTCCTGGTAACAAACAGACAAACCAATCACGTAGCCTCCTCAGCAGAAGTACAAACACCCCCTTTCTTTATCATACAATTATTACAATATATAAACATTGTTATAGCTTCTCTAGGGAACTTTTTTTTGTTTGTTTGTTTCAAACACATTCCCTATTTATTGTGGAAAGGTGTATAATGAACATTTGTCACATTTCCCAAATTTAGTATTAAATAAACTATTAAAATTGGTCCTTGGAGCTAAAACTCATAAATACATTCTGTCCTCTAATTGTGAAAATGTGATTATATTTCTGCAAACTTTGTTCTTCTACGACTGATGGGCAAGAACTAGAAGTGGAATAACTACTGTGAGGAATCTGACACTTTCGATACCAAAGTCGCACACACTCTCCAGCCTTGGCCAAACAAAACTCCAGTTTATCGATTGCAGAGGCTGTTCGGTCAGTATCTCTGACAACGTTTAAAAATCTCCACTGAAGTCAGTCAAAAATGATCAGCTTCTTTGCTCTTCGGTCTTAAAATCTGGAGCCAAAGTCCAAATCTTCCTCAACTTCTTCAAAATCTTCTTCATCAGCCGCCACACCTGAAACACACACAAACATGTTGAAGTCACCTCATATACCAGTAAGAGTGACGTCAGACTCAACTTATTTGTGCTGAAACTTCAGTGTGGTTTTTAATGTGCTCAGGTCAATGATTTTAGTCCGTGTGAGGATTTTGTTTTGTTTTCCAACTATTTAAAATGTGTTTAAAACCACGTTAACGACATACCACAGCAGAAGCTGATGTTTCTCAGTGTGTCGGCGAGGTCATCGATATCGATGATGAAGTGGCTCATGCTCTCATAACCGAGCTCTGGAAGCTCCAACTTCGAGGCTCTCGCCATCGCCGCCATTCTGTAAACAAACGCAGAGACTTCATGTTAAAAGCTGTACAGCTTTTAACATGAAGTTAAAAGCAGTACAGCTTTTAACTTCATTAAAGCTGTACTGTACCGAACATTTCAGCTGCAAACGTTTGTTCCCCTTTAAAAAGAAATACAAAAACCTGAACTCTCATGTAAAGAGATGCATTGCATAAGACTAAACTGCTAAACTGTACTTTGTGTTAATTTATTTTCAAAAGCCAAACCCAATAAAACATTTAAAATGTCACCTTACTGTAAGCCTGAGTTTTAACATGGAAAATTGCAGAAAGCAAGAAAGTGAATTTATGAGTTTATTGCAGATAAAAAGTAGCTGCACATTTTTAAGAAATTGATCCTAATGGTCATAAATTAAATGAATTATTCTTACTTGAAGTGTAAATTCCACACGAGTAAAACGACAACAAAACGGTAAAGAACATAAAAGGCTTCTGCATTTAGCACAAAATAAAATTTCATTTTGAAGCATTTTAAACTCAAATCAAACTCGAGCAATACATACTTCTTCATGAAAATCAGAATCAGAACACTTAACAATCCCTCAGACTTGCTGCTTGTAATAACAGAGTCTATCAGCGCTGGCAAACTATAGATATTCTCACCTTTTATATCCAGGTCAATATTAAAAATAAGACATGCTCAGTCGTGTTAAACTCATTTTTCTTTAGTTGCTTCTAATCTGCAGCCAGTGTTGGATCAATAAAACCAGCGCTAAGTATTTAATCAGGCAGACTTCCATCTCAGAGACTGATGGAGATTTCAAGTAAAAGGCCAAATGTGACTCGATCTATCAGCAAAGCAAACGCACGCTGACCTCCAGGTATCCCCGCGTGGCTGCTCGCTGACTGCAGCATTGTTTGGTGTTTTGATCTCGTGGCCCCAGCAGGGTCTTCTGCTCCACAAGTAATTAGTATGAAAGGGCCAAACATCTGACAGAGAGGGAACGACTGTTGCGGAAGGTTAAGACAGTACAAAATCTACATTGTATATATAAATCAATTAATTTTGTATCAATCACTATAAATAGATTTTTGAAGTGAGCTGTCTCTGTGTTCTGCTCATTTTTGCTCTTTTTATTGGTCGTTCTTGTTGTGCTTTGCAAAAGCAAACGCTTTTTCCAGGGGAAATTCCTTTGAGAAGCATGTTTACGCAAACATTTCAGCTACAAAAGTTTGTTTTCCTTTTTTTTTAAAAAGGAGCATGTTCACCTCAAGCATGTGTGACAGACGTGAAGCAGTGTGGAGAACTTTATGCCGCCTACAACATCGTTCAGCCTGGTGGTGGTTCAGTGATGTTTTGGGGAAGAATATCCATGGAGGGATGCACAGACCTCTACAGGCTAAGCAACGGCACTTAGGTATCGGGATGAAATCCTTGGACCCATTGTCAGACCCTACACTAGTGCAGTGGCAGAAGCATACAGTTGGTTCCTGGAGGATGACGGAAGTGACACTGTGCCCCATGTTGACCTAAATCCAATAGAACACATCTGGGACATGCATCAGTCCATCCAGTGGTGCCAGGATGCACCACAGACTGTCCAGGACCTCAACGATGCCCTGGTGCAGATCTAGGAGGAGATCCTCCAGGACACCATCCGTGGTCTCAATAGGTGCATGCCTTGACACTGCTATGGAGGTATACAGGCATGTGGGGGCTTACAAACTACCACCTTGAGTTTCTGCAATGGAATTTCAGCAACACTGACTTTTTTCACTTTGATTTTCAAGATGTCTTTGGATTCAGCCCTCTGTAGATTGATCAATTTTTACTCCTATCAAACAACGCGGCATCCTTTCATTCCTAACACATTACTCGGTCCATATCAGTGTGGATTGTTGAGCGATTTAATGTTGGAGGTCATATCAGTGAAATGATTGAACACCTTAAGGTTGGAAAGCTTTCTCAAACCTATGGAAATGTATTTGTGAGACACTTTTTACAGGACTCCATCTAGACTGAAGATGGCTGAGTTAAAAATTAAGGTTAGATCAACTTCTCAGAGTAAAAAGTAAAATATTTGACAGGCAGGATGGAAAGGTCACATTCACAATCAGAGCTTCATCCACGAGCACTTACTTTTCCAGTATGGCTTCAGCGCTCTGGTATTGGAGAAAAGTAGAAAAGAGGAAAGAGACAAAGTTAATTACATTGTGCTTCAGTCATCTCTGCCAACAACATCTGTCACAAGTATTTGTCATAGACGTCACCGTGCTAAATGAAAACATGGATTTTTTAACACTGACAGCTGCCAGAATGGCCTGATGGTGTTTACTACCTGCTTCCACTTGCTCTATCTTCTTTAACACCTGTTCTGGCATAAAACAGCGACACCTGAGGCTCAGACTTTCTCTCTCCTACAAACGCACCGGCAGACAAACACATTTTCCTCCGTGGAGACGCAGTGACGCAGACATCAGCAGTAAAGATGCCGAATTTAGTAACAACCTAAAATCGGGTCAGGGACACGTGGGTCATCCAACTGTCGGCTCTCAGGTTTTATGAACTTATTTCAGGTTTTAATCAGTCCTCAAAGTGTGCCATAAAACCTTTTCTCTATAAAAGAGCCTGAATATCTGTAGTGATAATAATACTTGGAGAATATGAAAACACATTTACGTCAGTCCATCTACATTTTACAACATCGTATTTAATCATGTGTGCTCTGTCCAAAGTGAAAGGCGTGAATATGATCTTTATTACTGACTTTTTTCAGGTGGTAAAAACTGATTCAGGCAGCTGACTGAGAAAGTTGTAGCTGGATTAATTCTGACACAATCTGCATAAATCTAGATTAGTGGAACTGATGTGTTGTAATGGTAAAATATTCACAAACAGGCAAAGTAGCCTGTTCTTTTAGTCCAGCTGAAAACACCATCGTTGAAATTTTAGGGCTTCTGTTTGGTTTGAAATACTCATTTGACCACTGCCCCTTGGCTGGGTTCTTGAAAAATGCCAACCTGTTGTGCTTTTACCCGTTCTGCCAGAATTATTCATCATGGATGGGATGTTTCTGTCGTCTATCTGGATCTAGATAACGGACAGACCTCCCTCTCTCTGGCTATGTCCATCAGCTCTTCTGGGAGGGAAACCATAGCATTCCCAAGCAAGCTGAGACAATCTCTCCGGTGTGTTATGAGTCTGCCCCAGGGTCTTCCTCCAGGACTTGCTCAAAACACCTTATTTAGGAGGCATCGACAAGGCGTACTATCAGATTTTTAAACCACATCATCAGGTCATTTCTGATGTAACGAGTAGCATCTCCAGCCTGAGCTACTTACGCTATATTTAAGAGGTACGAACCTCCCACTGAGTTCTCACCTCTTAAAGATGAGGTCAACTGACTACATGAATACACTGAATGAACCAGGATTTCCATGATTGGATTATCTCTTCCCTGATGGCATGGCTGTATTTCAAGATGATTCCAGAATTCATTTGGCTCAGATTTTAAAAGGATGATTCGGGGTGCATGAGGCATCATTCTCACATATGGACCATTAAGAATCTTTGGCACATGTTGGAGAAGACTTTACGCATCATCAGTACAAGATGTTGGTTAAAAATTAACACCACTGTGGACGGAAAATGAAAAACGCTGTAACCATGCCTTAATATATCGAAACAATACCTTGGTGACTGCGAGCTGTCATCAAAGCTAAAGCTGATCCAAAAAATGCTAAAGTGTGACTTTTTGGTTGGCCGGGCAGTGACACAGTGCATCAGGAAGCACATCCAATGTTAACATCTGCAAAACCCAAATATGGAGCTAGCTTAAAGTGTATATTGTTTATTGTGTACGTATACTGTTATAATAATGAATGATCATATTGAACATGCTAAAGTTTCAAATAACGAGGTAACTGTATGTAAGCGTTGGCTTCAGACTACTCTAAAAACCCACTTTCAGACAGTTTTATTTGTACTCCTGGCTCTGTATGATGTCACTGAGAGAGGATACTCGTAATGTGGTCACACAGTTACCCCACTCACCCGCTGTTTACGAGGGACAGCCAATCTGAAGAAAGTTGGCTTGAACCGAGAGAAGTGGCTGCTCTACATATAGTTAAGGGTATGTTACCCTTACAGTACCTGTTAGACGTCTAGACATATTTCTGATTATTTCATAAGCAAAGATGTGTTTAATCCTTGAGTTACTAACATAAAATCCACTAGCGCCTTGAGGCGACTTATGTTGTGATTTGGCGCTATATAAATAAAATTGAATTGAATTGAATTGAATTAAAAGAATAGTTAAAAATTAATTTTTGCTTCTTTTTTTTTGGTTATAAGAAAAACTGATTGAAAAGGATGTTCCATCACCAGTATTTTCATTTCATTTCTATTGTTGAAAACCCAAAATTGAAAAAGTTGACAAATTTCAGTTGTACCTGTTTATTCTGACCATGAAAAGAAGACGGCATTGAACACTGTGGGTAAAATGGCTCCTTCCATACAGAAGGTAATACTTATTTAACAGGTAAAATAAGGATTACCTTGAACTTTAAATGGAAACAATACAGAGCTGGAAATGAGCAGTTCCCATAATAACCATAAACAAAATAACTAATTACAGCAAATGGAAAAATCAGACCCAGTCAGCAAAAAGTGCATCAATTGAAATATCCTCAGATCATGTTTTAAAACGAGGACGGACTGAGTGTTTGCATGCAATGCCAGTATAAATAAAAAAGTCACACTTTTTTATCTAAAGTGGGACTCATGTATAGCTGTAGGTCATTGTTGATGTTCTTCAGCTGTTGTTGTTAAATTTGGTCCACTTACACAAGGGCACGTCACGAAGGATGACAAGTTCAAAGATGCTTCGTGAGTAATTTTGAGATTCCTCAACATGAGTTAAACTCGTCTCCTGCGGTGACTCCATGGTGTTTATTTTCATTATCACCATCACACCGTGCTGCTGCTCCGTCAGCCCGGTTCTTATTAATTTGAGCTACAGCTGAAGTAGTAATTTTTAAGAACACCTACAGATACACAGTGATTAAAACAGCAGGAAAACAAATCAGTTAATTTTATTTATTCTTGCTGAGCATCCCCGTGCTCAGGCCGAGCTAGTTATTGTGTGTTTTCTACATAATTAAGTGTGTTTTAAAAGTCCATACATTGAATGTGCATATGGAATACATCAAAATGTATGAGCGTGTGATTGATCGGTGGATCAATGCGGTGTACTTGAGGGGCTGACCTGCTTCTCATTATCTCTACACGAGTGTGAATTAATCACGGGAGCGTCAGACATGATGTTTGCCTTTAAACTATTCAGGACCGGAGGAGACTCATGTGTCCTTGGGGGTGTTGTTGAAGCAGAGCGCCCGATGGAGAGGCGTCCCGCTGGGCTCGCTCCTCCACTTTCCCTCCTCGCCCTGCGGCTGTATACATAAAGCTCTTGATCATCAGTGAGCATGGATTATCCTGTCTAATGAGAGCTGAGCCTGGGAAAATATCGATGAGTAGAGGGAAAGCGGAGGAGCACGTGAAGAGTGCGGTGAGACTGTTAAATAAATAACAAAATAAACTGTTGATTTAAACATCCGTCTGTGGTGCTGTTGTGTCATCGGTTGCTTTAACATAATTAAAAGAGGGCCAGGTGTCATCGAGCAGCGAGTTATTTAAGGAAGCCTGGAGGCTGATGTGGAAAAATGAATTAAGCTGTCAGCTAAAAACAGGAATTAGAATTTAAATATAAAAATAAAACGTTTATATTCAGTCTTTCTTGATGGTAAATAACACGCTGACCATCTTTCAGGCATACTTTAGCACATTATGCAGTGAGTTTTTGAGTTTTTTTCCCATTTCCGGTAATTATGTGTTCTTGTATTTACTGTAATTATGTGAACAAATCCGAGAAACGTATTTAAAGAAAAGGCATTAAAAGGGCAGCCGAGTGGTTGGAAAACAAATGACCAGTAATTACCTGTTGGCTAAATTTAAAGGCTTTAATGATGGGCTAAAAGTAATAAAGGGTTTGCTGGTGCTAATCAATAAAATAGATGTTTAAAATAGATCTCTGAAGTAGCAGATAACATGTTGACTTAGCTATAAATATTGGATGAATCGTCAATATAAATAGATTAGGATGGAAAAGCTCAAAGTAATTAACGAACACTTCAGGTAGTTAGACACAGACATCTGAAAGTGATAAACAGCAAAGAGTAATGATAGTGGGGTTGCTGGTAATGGAACAGCTAAAAAATAATGGTTTAAAAAGAAGCTAAATGCAGTACAGGTTTGACTCTAAATGGGACAAAAAATTGCAGTAATGATTTTAGTACATTAAAATTGGAGTGTAAAAATTTATAGTAAAAATTTAGTAAATTGTAAAAATTTTCATCATGAACTAGATACCAGCATAGTGTGCAAACTGGACCAGCAGCCAACCTTCATGGAAAGTCATTCGACTCAATCCACTTTGCTATTCTCAAAAAAGTAATTAAATAAATGCAATGCATATTTACAAGCATATATGTATAGCGCGCTAGTATAATCATAGAGAAATGTATCCAAAACTGAAGGCAATGGCGGCAAGTGAACTCACCACACACTAGAACAACACATTTCTAATTGTTTTGCAAATTTTCAAGGAGCATAAAGCTTTAAAACTAGTCTGACAAGCCGATAAACGACCTTTTATTTAATTTCAAAGAGACACTTTGCACACAAATCTGACCAGCACAAGCCCGTCCACTCAGTGTCCTCCTCCCTCATGTTGGTTACCACGATCGCTACAGAAGCACTCAACTTTTGCAAACCCAATATTGGTGTTTTAAGTTTTCCATTACCAAACTGTTTTAATGCACGTTATAATAGAAATGAAGAAGTACAGCGACTTATAGAGTGGGCCTGGACCCCGGAGGTCTGTCCACACTGCTGGTCCCTTTTCCAGCAGAAATCTTTGGCCCACCTAATAATATTCAATAAAAGAAAATACAATAACGAATCAATGAATCAATCTCTTGCTGGAAGACTTAGAAGTGTAAAAATTGGAGGCAGAAATTTCTGGACTCTCGTTTGTATTTTGCACCAGGAAGTGTGACGTTACAAGGACCTTAGAATGGATTGCATAATGAGGCTTATTGTGTGAGCTGTTCATTTCATCTGAGCCAGAGGTTTGAATCATGGTCAGGTTTACAGTCCTCCTACTGAAAAGAGGAACAATAACCACGTCCTGTGGAAAGATACAGAAGCAATGGGAAAGACGAGGAGCCGTGCTGATGCCTTACTTTGATTTACAACAGAAATATTTCTTTGTAAAGATGCAGAAATTAGATTTTAGGATGTTCACCTTATGTTTCAAAGATGTACATATCTTTAAATGTGAATGTTTAGACACACACCTCACATTTGCAAAATTAGGAGGTGTACTGTGAGAAACACTGTAGAGTCATATTTGATCAAGTCTGGAAACACAAGGAATCTTTTTGTGAAACTGCAGTTTTTTCCCACCTGTATAAACAGAGGCATGTGTGGCTCCTCCATGAACTGTATGCCCGACTCCACCAGCGTGACGCCCACCTCCAGGTGATCGCTGTGCTGACGGATGAGCGACTGAACATGTTTGAGCTTTTCATCCTGTTCTTTGGTGATGAGACCCACCAGCTCCTGCTTCCGCTCCTCCAAGATGGCCACCAAACGTTCAAAGTGGCCGCTCAGGTGTTCTCTCTGCCGCTGGCCGTTTTCCTAAAGAACGATGGCGTGACAGTGTTAGTCATTTTCTAACTAACAGTGTCAGATATCTAATATTATTCATCAGTCCCACTTAAACTTCACCATCATTGTTTCCAGTACTAATTATTAAACATGGATGAAGCCACCACGACGTCACCCAAACCAGTGTGTCTTTCCTTTAGGATGCAAAAACTAAATCACAGAAACCACAACACAGCTAGTCTGTGTGCTCTTACACCTAGCCTCAGTCACAGCAACTTTTTTGTAACTGAGAAATCAATTTCAGTTTATTGCAGAAATTCATGTTATCACACCACATTTTGCATTAGCTAAGTTTGATCCAGGATAGACTGATTTCATCTACTGATTACTGTTTGTCTCTTTAAGGAAATAATTATCCTTAACAAAATTAAATTATGTTTTTTAAGGCAGTACAGACTAACAATGAGGGTGATGTGGTGATGATCTCTCTCCAGTAACTGATTCAAGTTGTTTTATGTTAATTTCATTCATATAACTTTCATTGTCTTGTAACTTGTATTTTTTGCGTATTTCTAATAAATTCGTTTTTCCTCATAAATGTATAATTTCTTTATTACATTTAACAGTTTTTCTTCTCACAAATTTATGAGTTTAATCCCAAAACGTTCAAGTTTTTATTCTCAGTATTTGACACTAACTCAGCCCTTTCATTGTGTTTTCTTCAGCGACCCTTATATACTCGTACAGCTAAAGCGGCTGGATTTAGACATGAAATTGCATCCTTTGCGCCTCATGTGTTCATGTCTAACCTCTATGGTGCGGCAGATTGCTTCCATCTGAGAGATGACTGCCTGGACGTTGTCATTACTGGCCACCAAGATCGCAATGCCGTCACTCAGCTCCGTCTGCAAACATTCAGAGCATCACTGACATCAGTTAATACGGAAACTTAAAGTTAACATGGAAAAAAAATTACAAAAACAAACCTAATGTGTTTGAAATCGTCAGCTTTGATAACATCATATCCGTCAACAACGAAATAAGCTGTCAGGAAAATGTCTGCTATTTCTTACCAGTGAATAAACAAATAAATGTCATCCAGCCCAAGTCCAAGAAGAGCTATTCAAGACATATTCAAATTTCAAGACACTAGAACAATTATAAATTATTTTATTTCCTTTCAGTTAGACTATTACAATCATCTTTTAACACCTACCAACTAAAAATGAATCAACAAGTGTTAAATTCATCATAATGCAGAAAAAGTGAGCCCATTACCCAGATTTTAATGACCCAACATGCGTTTCAGGAGGGATTTTTAAGCTTTATCTAATGTTTGCTCTCGAGGCTCCTCAGATATGGAGCGATCTACCAGAGCAGATCTTTAAAATGAATTTTTAAATGTTTCCCTACATATTTTCTAAATATTTGACATTATATTTTAGTACATCCTACCAAAGCTGCAATGATCTTACACAGTGGTGAGGCGTTTATTGCTACTAAACTTACAAACATTGGCAATCACCTCAAAGGTCTTCACCCAAACTCTGCTTAATGTCAAGGTCACATTTTTTCATTCTCAGTGAATTTTAATTCTCACGATACAGCGAGTGACGAGAAAACATCATGTTCTTTCTGTACTTCACACTTTACAGTAACCTGTGAATTATGACGAGCCATGAGCCAGATGAGCTACTGCGTCACTGTTATTCTGGTATTCTTAACTGAGAGGCACTCTGTTGTATTCATGGTGACATTATAAGCTGATAAAATACTGTCGGAGCCCCAGTTATATTTTATAAAATAAAAATTTCAGCATTTTTTCCTGCCTCTATGATTATATGTTAAAGTAAAACACTTCAGTACCTCTATTTTTCTTAAATACAATGTTGTTGTTGTTGTTTTTTTAAATGTTATTCATATTTAACAGTCTGTGTGTGATTTGTGTTTTGGAAAAATGCACTTTTGTTCAGATATGGTTGGTTTCAATCCTTTAATTCTGATCAGAGGTCCGTGATTACTTTGAGCTTTTCACTATTTTCCTTGTTTGTTTTTTATATTTAAACTACTTCTCTTTGGACTGCAAAGACGGTTTCAACTTTTGCTTTCGGACAGACACAAACTAGAAATAAATTCCACCTTCAAGAAAATCTGACAGTCGACTGCTAAGTGTCTTATCATTCTCGCAGATGCTGACTTTAACTCAAACCTCTCTCATAGTAATCGCAGGATTGCTCCGCAGGACGAGTAGTTTCTCATTAGTAACCGCCGCCACCAGCAAGCACAACAACAACATGAGTCATCAACATGCATCTGTTTAAAATATCTTATGACATCATGCATATTTTTATAGCCACTTTACAGTTAGAGTGCGATTTGATGAGCTGCTCGTGTAACAAACACTCTCGCTTCTGTGCCGGCCAAATGAGATCACCAAACTTTTTTGTTTTTCAGATTGCACAAAGATGGGGAATCAACAACTTTCAGGAGCCTCATCTAAATTTCAGATGAGTGAATCAGATGCAGAGTGAGAGATGGAGAGGCCGGCACTGAAATGTCAACAAAGCCAACTGCTCGATAACATGCCGGACGCTGCTGCTGCCATCTGCATGACAAAACTGCTGCACTTTGTCTTTGTGTGACTTTGTGTGTTGAAAAACAGAAGTTGCACTTTTAATCTGCACAGAGCAATGCCACTGATGTTTAGATGGACAGATGATCATGTACATGTACTGAAGCCTTGATTTTAGTGGTTATATGTATTCTGTTCGTGTGCTCTGGGTATTCGATCAGTCAGCTCTTGGTCTCATTTTAGCTGCATCATAAACACAAAGTCATGTATAATGTAAGGTCTTAAGTTTGATCAGAATAATCAAAATTGAGGTTAAAAAATGTCTTAAATTTTCACATCCTAACAGTTGCTGTGTTTCTCTTTTTAGTCATGAATTGGTTTCCAGTGGGAGCTGGTGTGCATTTTGCCGAGGAGGAAGAGGAAAAATGTAAAAATAGAAATAAGATAAAAAATGCTGGAAGATAAAGGTCATCGTAAGAACACACCTACCTGTATTTTTCATGGTAGAAACTATTTTACCAACTCTGTGGTGATTTGACCTTTAAACAAGCTCAAGCTCTCGGAGCAGGGCTCTCTGCAAATAAGCTGAAAATAAACTTAAATGAAGGTAAAAGAAGTTGATGTGAGGGTGGAAATGTGAATTAACTGAGCTCATTTAAAGTATGAGATGGAAATAAGGGGTGAGAATCACAAATGAACCCTGGGAAAACAAAGATGGGGCATTTATATCAGCAAGCAGTGTTTTATTTTGAAAGCTGATTGGATTATCTGTGATCTTCACATGTTTAACTTCATCTTTAGATGTGCTATGAGCGAGTTTAAAGTGGATCTATTCAAACTGTTTGAACAGTATTTTTCCTACTCTTTGCGCTATAATGTCATTTTTCATGATATTTATAATATACGAGCATCATCCACCTGTTGTTTAAACCTTCTGATTGCAAGGGTCGGCTAGTTAGAATAAAGACTGGTTAAAAGGAGAGGTAGGAGAGCGAAAACAACTTGGTTTAGTCAGGCGTGAAGTGGCGCGAAGTAGAAACTGTATGCTGTAACCGTCCTTCACCTTCTGTCTCATGTAGACGGTGCCGAGCGGAGCCACGTCACAGTCTCTGTGCTGTCCGAACACTTTGCACATGGAGCAGGTCGGCGTCTGGCAGGACAAACAGTAGATGTTGATCTTCTCGTCTTCATGTTCTTCACACATGAGCTGCTGCTGCTCTGGCTTCATGCTAACAAGTCTGCAAGATACAAAAAAAATATCACGTTTAATGTAAAGATTGCTCCAGGGAAATTTGGATGTGGACATAAAAGCCTGGTAGGTTTATATAACAGGTTTCTGTCAATATCACACCCATTTGTAGTAAGTTTTAATATTTACCTTAACATATTAGCAGTGAAAAAAGTATATTTTAAGTCAATCTTTAACTTAAAGCAGCCTGTAATTAAAATGTCTTAAACTCCATTACAGTAAATCTAAATAAGGTTGTAAGAAATTAAATTTAACATCCCACCCCTGCAGATAGCCTGCAGCAGCCTACAGCTACAAAGGCAGTTGCACAGTAAATCACATAGAAAGTTCAGATGAAAACCAGTGTTTCACATACAAAATAATCCAAAAGTAGCTCTTTTTTATAAGCTGTTAGCCATCATTTTAATACCCTTAAAATGTGACTAAAAGGAAACTTGGCTCATTTTTAATCTCATTCCCATGCATAGCATGCACAAGACTTGGCATCATTGTCTGTATTGTTGAAGCAGCTTAGTTTACTTCTGTTATCACTGACGTACTTTGACGTCAGTGGATGATGGAAGAACTGCATAAAGATTTTGCCAGAGGTGGCAGCTGTCCCTTTACCACCTGCAAATCAGGAATGTCACTGCTCACTTACAGCTCAGCTGGTTTCCTTTATTATAGCTTTAATATATACAAGAATAGTGTATGCATTTAAAGGTCATTATCATTGCTGTCTCCTTTATTTTTGCGCGTGTGATTTGACATCATTCTCCTCCCAGATTGATCACTGCCAGACATTTCACTTAAAAAAAGAAGCTGACTCGGACATGGATAACTCTGGTGCCACGTAGCTTCCGAGAAACAACAGCTAAATTTAATGAAACAAACTGTCCTTTGTACTCTGACGCAGGCATCTCTGACAGAAACGATGATTAAGTTATGATAATATTTTTCGCATGTGAAAAAATGATGAGAAAACCACAAGTTACAAAAGATTTGTTTACATCCGTGTGAACAATCACATCTATTTTAACCCACACGGATAAAGAGGGGACTCCTGTCCTACTGTCGCTCTTCTTTTTTATCACTGACTCACTCAGCTTCTATTCTGAGAGGCATATTTACACTGAGGACGATCTGTTGTGGTAAGTGTGGAGAGCAGATGTACTAAAGAGCCTTCTGCTTGAAACGCTTTACTTTTTATACGAAGTGGATGCGTGTGGAAACAACTGTCATACTGTCATTTCTACAGTGCTCGGGTATTGGTTATACTCAGGTGGAACAGTTACTGTGTCAGGTTCCACATGAGTCAAGCTGGGGAAATATTTGATAACTGGTTCTGGTTGATACACTTATTAAAAACGACTCTACTTTTAGACCTTGTTCAGAATTTGTGTTTCTTCAGCCAAAATCTAAATATTAAACATCTTTCTGTTTACCTATTATGAAAAATCGAATGTGTTACCTGCAACAATCTGTAATAATCTGTAACTACAGCGAAAGCATCAGACGTTTCTCGTTACTCTTCATATCTCCAACATGTTTCCTTGTGCACACAACACATCATTCTCCTGTGATCATCAACCTGTGCATCAAAATGTATTAATATAGCAATAAAGAAAATACAATAAAATATAAAACCAACACGTGTCTCAAGACTGGCTAACATATTTTAGTCTGTACTTCAAAACTGAGTGACTTGAGCTTGATTTTGTCTTTAAATATGTCTCTGGAAATAAAGGAGACAAATAACCCAAAAATGAACGCTACAATGTTGTTGTTTATTTGATTATGATTATGTTGATTATGTAAGCACGCACGGCTTTGTCGTTACTGCTAAATATACTTTATATCAGCCACAATGAACAAGAACACAACATACAGTATATGCATAAATCACTTCTGCTCTGCTGACAAACATGCAAACCCAGAAACCTGCTGTAATAAAATACGATGCTGCACTCTGCAGGCAGTCACTCATTACTACAGCTAAGTGCACACTCAATACACATGTTAGTGTTTTTAAATGATGAACGAAGAATTTCAAGATTTACAATCAGCATAATGTTTAATTTAATGATTCTTCTGATTACTTAGATTTGTATTAATCTCATTACATAATTATAATGTAATATAAAATAAATTAGTTGGATGAACTTGCCCTGATTAACTTTTGTGAGTTACCCGGATTGGATGTGGCAGTTAGTAGTGAATCAGGATTGGTTTGATGAGATAAATGTTTCTGAGGAAGACGCAGGAAGGTGAGTCCCATAGTAACAACAAGAAATAAAAACAGGTTGTCTTGGGTGTCCAATGGTACAATTACTTGATTTTGGTTTAATACAACTAACAAATATTATTGGGAAAGTGCATTCAAAGACTGAACAAGCTGTTTCAGATTCTCTCCCTTCAAAACAACCCTCTCCTGATTGGCCAGCTTTTGCAAATCGAAGGTTGACTAGTAGGTGGGTGGGGCTTCTGTAATTCCAGCCACTGAGTCTGGGCCTGAGATGAGCGCATTATTAGTACCCTCTCATTGACGTCATACAGAAGCAAGAGTAGAAAAAACTGTCTCAAACTGAGTATTTTATCTCCACCACACCATTGTATCTGGTATTTGCAAAACAAAAGAACAATTCTGCTTAGACTTTATTAAGAGGCACAGCTTCACCAGAGCAATCCTGTGGCTGTATTGAGGCATCACTACAATGCTAGTGTGCCCCTGAAGACCCTCAAATATGTACATGTGATGACTTAAAAAGTTCACTAAAAGAAACATTTGCCTGGGTTACTACCCCTTCTTTCAACCCTCCCTCGCTGTGTCATTCACCTGGAGGACTCCTGCTGTCTATAGATGTCGATAATGTTCTCCACCAGCAGGTTCCTCTGGAGGCCATAGACTCCATGGCGGTCCAGCACCACCTCATGGCGGCACGATGGACAGCGAAAGCGACCGCCACTGGCCGTCGCACTGGAGGAACCGCGGGAATGCCACAGAGGATTAGCTGACTGGATTTAAGAGGGGAAAAGAAACAAACTGCTTCAGACTGCTTTCTGGTGCATTTCTGTTTGGTTGCACATATGAATCCAGTATCAGTGTAGAGAGAGGAAGACTCTGCTTTGGCTTATATTAAACATTTATAGCCAGATGGCAATAAATGTGACCCACATCTGCAGTTTTCCACAGGCCACATTTGGCCTTGACAGTGCTGACTCAACCTGAGTCAGCACTGTCAGTCAAGGCCTCAGCTCAGCCACAGATCCACTTTCCATGAGCCAGATGTTAGGTGTGTTGTGACATCTGGCCATTTAACTGCAATGTTTGTGCCCCTAAATTACATTAAAATATGATCAAATCAAATCAAAATGTATTTATATAGCACATATTAAAACAACAATGTTGACCATAGTGCTTCACAGTCAGTAAAAACATGAGACAATTAAAACAAACAATAAAACAGGACAACAAACAATAGGTAACAACACAATAAGCTAGAACAGCCAACTAGTTAGAATCAAAGGCTAAAGTAAAAAGATAAGTTTTAAGACGTGATTTAAAAGACTGGAGAGACACAGCAGTACGAATATGAACAGGGAGGTTATTCCAGAGTCTGGGTGCCACGGTTACAAAGACCCGGTCACCTCTCGACTTCAGTCGAGACCTAGGTTGTGCTAGGAGCCTGTGATTGGACGATCGAAGTGCTCTGATGGGATTGTATAAGTGGAGTAGTTCAGAGAGATAGCTGGGCGTTAAATTATTCAGAATTTTAAAAGTGAATAAAAAAAAGAATTTTAAAATCTATACGATATTTAACAGGGAGCCAATGTAGTTTGGCTAAAATTGGGGTTATGTGTTCATAGATTCTCGTACCTGATGTAAAGAAACAGCTAGAAGAAAGAAATATTTTTACATTAGAAAAAGCCTCTGAGTTTAGGTTGCTGTTGGTGTTGATTAATGACTAAATCTGATTTCTAAATTTCAAAAGTGTATTTAATATACAGATACTATCTGCTAACATGGAAGTGGACTAGAACAAAATAAATAGTGTCTGTTTGGGTTTTCACTCCATCACATTGTAGCGTGAATCTAAGCTCACTGCAGACTCTGAGGATGAGTGTAGATAAAGGGGAACGCCATCTAAAACCTTTAAAACTAACAGTGTAATCGCTGAATACTGAAGAACCCAGAAGGTCGTCTCCTGTTTTCTTTTAGTCTCACCTGGAAGATGTCATTGGCACACTTGCGGCAGAGGTTGTGCTGACAGGGCAGGATGACCACAGGTTTGGAGAACATCTCCAGGCAGACGGGGCAGATCAGCTGCTTTTCCAGATTCTCCATGGTTGCTCCGCTTCCAGCACCGGGCCCAGAGCTGCCTGCTGTCGGGTGCTTAAAGCTGAGAGCAAAGCTCATCACCTCCAGTGGTGAGGAAGATGTCAAAGACGTCAGGAAGTTCCGCCCTTCTACTCTCAAATGGCTGTAAAGTTAGTTGCTTTTAGTATTTTCCACTTAGCTGTTGCGCCATTTCTAACCCCAGTTGTCCAACACTTTATGCCACAGCCAGCTTGCCTGAAGCCCATGTAAAGACCCTCCCACACACCTCAGGCCCACAGCAGCCAGCCTGTCCCTCTGTTGGTATTTTTAGCTCCTCAGTTTGTTCTGGCTTGGGTTACTGTCTAAACTGCGTTCCTGAAAGTCTGGGAGTGGCAGGGGATCACAGCAGGGTTCGGTATCTGGGTTCAAATTATTCTATTTTTATGAAGTCTGATACTTCAGAGGGGATCCTGGTGACATAATGCAACCTGTGACAGCAAAGTTTCAGGTGATTAGCATGCTGGCATAAACAGCTTGAAGCATTACTCAACTTAGATGTCTGTTTGTTCCTGCAGAACACGCTGAGTATGCAACATCTCTGTTCATCCAACTTTCTGAGTAATCTCACCAGGAGATTAGTCAGAAAGTCGGAGTATTTGTTGTGCTGTAGTTTTCCAACAAGCCGCCTCCTTATTTGGAGCAAAGCAAAGTGTGAAAATATCATTTAATCAAAGATATTTAATATCGAAACCACTAAAAACAAACAAGCAAAGCTTTGCTAAATAATGAGCTGGGTACAAGTCAACACAATAAAGCATTTTTTCCCCCCACGGCTGATTTATGTTTCTTGACGACATTCAATTCAGTAAGAACTTTTTTTTTTTTTTTCTTCTCAAATGTACCAAAATGGTTCAAATTTTAAAAGAAATTCTAATAAAGTTAAAATTTTAGTTTGGTTCTTAACTTAATGTTCATTTTCCACTCTACTAAATATATAAATGTGAGGTGTGCAACTGAGTCTTCAAGCAGGAAGGCAGAAGAAGAAAAAAAAAAACAAAGTCCGTCAGTAACCAGATCCTAATAATAAGCTGAACAGAATCACTGGCCAAGCGTCTCTCCAAACAAACAACGGGTGACAGGACATTTAAACTATAAATACAGAAATATCAGTCAGAGACTAGATAACCGACTCAAGAACGCCATCTACTGTTTTCCCTCAGCACCCTCAGCCTCAGGAGAAAGCATTTATTGAATATCTGCGTCAAATGTGCAAGAAAACCTCAGATTATATCACATTTATACAGGAGCTTGGACATCAAAGCAGGGACGTGACTACAACTGAGGAATTTCTTTTTGGGGCTTAAACTTAACAGACTATGACTGATTACTACTACAACTACATCATGTTATGGACCACTCAAGTAATTTTAACTAATGTGAGGGCAAAATGTGATCAGAAAAATCAAGTAATGTGTTGTGAATATTAATATTAAACACTAAAGACGTGAAGTTTATTAATGCAGTCATGTTAAAGAGCAGAAGTAAGATGACTACTGGCCTAAAATTAAGAATAGTAAAGTCTATAAATGTATGAAGCAGTCTGAATCTGTATTTATTTCACTGTATACTATCTGCACATTGAGGCGGGACATTGTGTATGTTCTTTTTGTCACTGTAACTATGAATTAACTGTTTTACAATCACTTTTATGCTTTCATGCTCTGACCTGGTAAACTATCATTGATTACTCATGCAGAATCTAAGCCTGATCTCGTTCACAATGTGACCCAGAGACCCCTTTGTGGCCTTCAACCTGTCAGCATACAGCAGTGAGGTCTGTTCCCAGGGACAGACAAAAAATAACAAACAAAAAAAACAAAAACCCTGAAGTACTTGCTAATCAACAGAATGGAGTCGGCAGGACTAAGCTGCTAATGGG
Source organism: Pundamilia nyererei (assembly GCF_000239375.1). Classification (NCBI taxonomy): domain Eukaryota; kingdom Metazoa; phylum Chordata; class Actinopteri; order Cichliformes; family Cichlidae; genus Pundamilia; species Pundamilia nyererei. The sequence continues at coordinate 137,274 of NW_005187876.1, forward strand.
CTAACGGGACTATTAATAGTCTGGAGTGGAGGGCTGCTGCAGTGAGCCAAACATACAAACACAGGGATTAAAGCTGAAGACCTCCGTGTGACTGTTCTGTGATTACCTTCCTGTCAACAAACTTTTTATTTATTAAAAATAAATAAATAAAAATAAAACCCACCCTGCACCCTTACGAACACCAAATGCAGCTGGGCTCTCATTCATTTACCATATAACCTTTGCTTTAGTGTTTATTAACGTGATAATGGTTGTCAACACCAGCACCACCACACATGCTATTCTCTTGGTACTGTTTGCAGCCGTTTCATTATCTATTGATGGCTCTGATGACAATGAATTGCTCTTTATTATTCACTAATGGTTCAATTACTTCTTTTTTCTGTATTTTCAATTATCTCCATTTTTTTGTATTATTATTTTTGTAGTATTATTTTAAATTTACTGCATCGGGAAGAGCCTGAAAAAAACAAAAACAAAAAAACACCACCACAACAACAAAAGCCAACATAACTGAATAAACACAAATCGTGAAGCGACCTGCTGTGGCGACCCCTTGTGGCCAGGGAGCAAGCTGAAAGTAGCTTTATGCATCTTATTTTCTTAAGTGGTGCTAAAAAACTAAAAGTGTAACCCTTGACATAATTTACTAAGCAAGCACAAACATAAGACAAAGTTACACACTAGAAGTTATAAAATCCTGTTGTTTTATTTGGTTTCTATAATAAATTTTACATGTGGTCCACAGGGAACCACAACAGTCAGCTCTCCTATTTATCAATCCCCAGTTTCATCCAAAAATGTCTTTATCCAAATTCTTCTAAATTTGTTCACTTTCTTTTAAATTTCTTCTTCTTAAAAAAGATGAGTGCAACGTTTTTTTTTTTTCAACCACTCAGCTTATCCACAAAAAAAAATTAGCTCCATGCTAATTGTTTTTAGCATACGCCAGTGGTTGTAGTAATACCCCTTGTGGTGTCCTCGGGTCAAAAATGGTCCCTAGGTGAATAGCAAACAAGTATATGGGAATCCCGAGGACACCACACAAACAGTGCATGCTGACATGTTAGCGTCAAACATCAGGGTAAGCAATTCTGTTAAATCCTTTCATAAAACATGTCGCCTAATAGTAAGAATTAATTAAAAAAAAAAATAATTTTGCTGTTTTATGGTGTTTAAAAAACTAAACAGTATGACTTTGAGTGCTCACCATCATGCTTAAACTCTAATCATGTAGCAATAAATGAAAATGAAGTGCTCCGTTTCACTTTTGGATGTTATTATGGATTAAAAACAACTATGACATGCAGACGTCTGCAGACGGTTTCACTCAGAAACAAGCGGATATGTGAATAAAGAGAGCAGATATGAAGTGACTGATAAAAACTTATCAAAGGTGGTTTGTTTTTTCACAATATGGTCGTACACGTAGCTCTGCATTCATTTATTATAACACACCGGGTAATACAGAAGAGTTTTAGAAGCCGAATTTAGATGCAACTATAGTTTTGGCCAGCACAGATACAAAAAAAGACCAACTAGCATTAGTACTCTAAACAGGACTGTAACGCTCCACATGACAACAACTGAACAGCTTCCACATGATGTCAGTAAACAATGCTTGAGGTTTGAAAATGTTAAAACAATCTAAAAATAACATGAGTAAAATATCGTTTTATTTAAATTAGAGACTAAGCAGTAAAAAAAGCCAAGTATCAGTAACATCAGAAAATAAGAGGCCATTTAGGAGTCATCGCTTTAAAAAAAAAAAAAAAAAAAAGACCTTAAAAGAGCTTAGTGGGGTTTTATTTGCTTATCTTCTTTTTCCTTTCTTTTGTAGAGAGGGGCAAATAAATAAGAACAAAATAAACTTGCAGAGTAATAATATTGGTATATGATTTTAAATTCTGTTTTGAATCACAATTTCAAAATCGTTACATCCCCATTTTAAAATGCATGCACTACTAAAGGGAGAGTTGAACATTTTGGGAAATGTGCATTTCGTGTTTCATCAATACCATTTTAAATCACTAACAAAATTAAGCCAGTGAAGGGCCTTAACACATCATTCATTTAGTGGCCAACAGAGGGCAGCAACTCCAGTTTCACAACTGTATAAGAATAAGAACTTCCTTTATCCCGAGGGAAACTCTTTTGTCATGTACATGCTCAAAGTAATTTTCAACTGTAGAGAGCATGCTAGACAGGCTGCCATCCGAGACGGCGCCGTATAGACGTCTAAAGGAAATGGCTCTACGCTCTTTTAATCTGTGAGTTTACAGATTAAACACGTGGCCTCGATCGCTAGTTCCACATATTAATTTTGGGTCCAGTTTGTAAGTGGTGACCTCATTAACAAACCAGAGGCTGCTTTACTTTGTAATTGACAAGTTGCTAACCTATGATTGTGCAATGTCATTGGTTTTTTAGTCAGACCCACCCCTCATTCATCATGCACAGTTTCAAATCATAAAAATGGCAAAAACAGAAAAACCCCTCGGCTCAAGCCTTCATTAACACAAAGGTTGACGCTGAGGTGGCGATGTCCATCTTTTAGTTACAGTCTGATGGCAAGAAAGCATTGAAGCAAATACATTTTTAAAACAGATTTCCCAAAATGTTGAACTACTTCTTTACGAAAAAAGGTTTGTCATTTCAGAAGACGCCCAAAGCCATCTATTCATCCATCCATGGAGATGTAGCAGAATAATGCTTAACACAATGTGTTCTGTGTTTTGAGCTTTTGTTGAAGTAAATTGCTTATTTATTGGGCTTCATCTGTCTTCCATTACAGCTTTTGAGTCAAGGAAGAAAATCAGTTTCAGACAAGTCAATAAATCAGTGCAAAGTGGATGATTCATGGAAAATGCTGGCAGCTCAAACTCTCACCAAAATCACATTACATCATTAGTAATCCTCACGTCTCAACCTTAGATGGCATTAAATCTATCAAATCACCCGTAG
>NW_005187876.1:141150-152600 GCF_000239375.1 Pundamilia nyererei
AAGATGAAGAGGAGAGCCGAATGCTTCAGGTTAGATTTAATCAATCGTGCTCATGCATTGAATTACTTTAGACAAAGTATTCCTGGGTGATTCTGCAAAATAACAGACAACAGTGAGTGCATTTGGGGCTTGTATTTTTAGTCACTGCTGCAATTATTCTTGAAGGTACAGCGCTGCCAGGGTCAGGTTAGTACATAAAGGAGGACTTTCCTGCCCAGAAACTAAGAACAGATCAGTAAGGATGCAGGAATGAATGGATCAGTCCTGCAGTCAAAGGGCGAGTGCCTGAAATTTGCAGTAAAGATGGTTGATTGCTTGCTCATTACTCTTTTTAAAGGCTGCAAATAAATGTCCAAAGCATCCCCAAATAGAAAGCAATAGTGGTGCAATTAAATCAAGAGATTGCCCTGCAATCTAGTCTTAGTGAATCTGGAGCTGAGTTCATAGATCAAGTAACTTTCAGGGTTTCTGCAGTTCTGAATGTAAGAGGTACAATAAAAGAAGAAAAATGGCAACAGACCCGTCTGACACGGTGCATAGACTGAAATGTATAATATACACACAGCTTTGACAATCTGAACCGTGGCTTACAGAGCAAATGGCATTTCTAGAAACTATCGGCCTGGGCTACATGAAGCTGTCGGCTTTGGTCTACCGAATAATCTGACTGCAACACAAAAAAAAACCAAAACAAAAAAACCCGCAATATATATATAAAAAAAATAAGTAAATCTAACAGAAAGTTATTTCTAGTTAAAAGACTATGGCATCTGTAATTGTCCATTTCAGTCGGCAGATTATTATTGGGGGGGTACTTTTTATTTTTTCCCCGCTGAGGGTGGCACATGATGTCATAAGGGCTCGTGTTCATTTACAGTTTGCATGTCTGCAAGCTCAGCAATTGTCCCATGTTTGTCGTTTGAGGTGAGTTCCAGTGCTGTACAAGAAGAGGCATGCAGCCGTACAAGTTGCATGCGCGCCGGGGTGGAAGCGTCAAGTCCACTCCTGATCGAAGCTCAAAGATTAGGCTCAGACATTTATTGTTAAAGCAATGAAATGTAACAGTGTCCTGATTGAAAACTTTTTACATGGTGAAGCATCTGTTAGACTTCCTGCCGCCTCTGAAGGTTATTTTAATTTTTTATTTATTTATTTTTTTTACACAACCATCGATGGGACTAGTTTGAGACATTAGAGGACGACAATGCAACATTTAACTAAATGCGATTGTTCACGAAGAAGAAGAAATGTGTAGTTCTTGTCTTGCCACTGATATGAACACACAAAGAGTGGCAATGAATTTACCACCAACGTGTATGGGTTTCTTCAGAGGGCAACTCCTAGGCAGGTTAACGAGGGAAAACAGAAAATAAGTGCTCCTGCTGGTGACCAATGGAGTCCAACATGATGGGAGGCGGTTAAGATTGTGACAGGAAAAAAAAAGGTAATAAGTTCCAGTCCCGGTTTGGATAGCAGGTAAACAATCAAAGCCACCTCTACGTGACTTTTTTTTTTTTTTCGGCCCTCATGTCCCCATTTTTGCAATTTTGCTGGCCAGTGTCAGACCTTTACTGGTTAGAATGGAATGACCAGAAGAGATGGACTTTAAGCCTAGCCCTGGATAACTGGACTGCTATCAAGGTAACATCCAGCCCAGGCTGGACATGTGTGAAGGTGGAAGAAGAGCGGAGACTTGTTAGAGGATGGCTTGTGGTCTTAATAGCTGGCCTGAAATCATCCTCCATGACGCTCGTAGCATCTAGTAGGTTAATCTGCGTGAATACTTCTCCGTATTTTAAGTTCCATGAAGGGAGCCGGGAGCATTTCAGTGCCCACCTGGCAGGGTTTGTTTGGTGGCTCGGGTAGGTCTGGGTGGATCAGGCCTGAACTGTGGGTTGGCTGGTGACAGCGGGCTGGTTTCTCTCGGGGTCGCTGGCAGCAGTCAGATGTGGCTGGGTCATAAGAGGGGCGCAGAAGGCTGAAGGGGAAAAAAGAGGAAGTCAAAATCAGATTAAAAATAGCTATATCAGGTTAATTACAACTTTAATCATACTTCAAGAAGCTTCTATCTTTTATTCCAGTCTTGGCAACTGTATATCCAACCTTAGCACATACTGCTGCAGAGACAAGTAAGTGAAATTCCAACTATGAGGTTGCTTAGAATGAGCTTTTCATATTTTATTTTTTCCACTGTGTATGTAGGACACATACAAACACCTTATCTAACAACGTAAACCTAACCACGCTCTGGCTATGCAAATAATGCACTGCTATTATTTGCATAGCCAATAACAGCAGTGCATAGCTTCCACCTAATCCAAAAGTGTTATCCTAACTCTAGACATTCAATTTAAATTAATTTATAGTATTGGTATCCTTGTTGTTACGGACATTTGATTCAATACTTGTGTTGGTGTGTCTGCACTGCTCTGCCAACACATGTGAAACTGAGATGTTTATGTTGGAATTGGAGCCAATAAATATTTTACTGAGGGGAAAAAAAAAAAAAAGACTTCAAAAGCAAGAGAAAACTAGTATCCATCTACATTAGCAGGTCTACAGCCCACACAGTAGATTTAACACTGTACTGTAGAATAAGGAATTAAAAGTTAATATTTAATGACTGAGAATAGCCACATCAAAATGACCCTGAGAAATGAACAAAATAAGCTGTTTGTCTGCCCAACCACTAATTAAGTTACACAGACCACTTTCTCAGTATGTTCAAACCAACTGTTTATATTCCAAGTTTCACTTTTAAAATCATCATCCGTTGTATCTTACCTTCCTGCTTTTGCTAGTTGAGGCTTATCCACACCATCACTTTCCTGTAGAAGACAAAGGCACACTTTCAAAATTAAGCCAAACATTGACATACGGAGCATGAAATAAATAAGGTATAACTCTTCTGCCCTATTGTAAGGCCTCGTCTTACTCTAAGATAAAGCAAATCTCTTATTTTACCTGTAGGTTTTAGGGGAACTTACCTTTAAAAACCTTCTTATCTATATAACTAGTTTTATGTTTTAAACAGCAAGCTATAAATTAGCCAAAGGGAACAAAGCTATTACAAGAGGGGAAAAGGGTCATCAGTTTGTTTTCCCCCCATCTTACAAATGTAATGCTGTGCAAAGTTAACTTCCACATTTCAGTGAATGTGATATAACACTCCACATCCCATCTGAATAACTTAATTTGGACCTCTCTTTTCACAGGACAAATGCTAAAAATATCCCATAATCGTATCATCTGACAACAAGCAGAAATAATGAGCACACAACAATGTTGTACAAAGTGCCACCAACACGACATCACCATGCTCACGTTATGACAGCACCTAATGTGACACGGGTAAGGAATAAGAGACATGCAGGTACAAGGCGACTAGAACAACACAGTGACTGATGCAGTGAATGTGCATGACGATGGTAAGTGGACAGCAGGAGCAGTTTTTTCTTTTAAACGGATGAGTGAGTAAGCAGAAGCTGCGTGCTGCCAGCGGACATGCAACATGGAGCGTGAAGATGGGTGAGGATGGGCCAAGACGGCTTTGTTTACGTGACAACATGGATGGATGACAACGTGACACATAAAAAAAAATAAAACAAAATAAAAATTTTTAAAAAGCAGTAGACGTGGCTCTTACAAGTCATTTTAAATCTGGTACGCTCTCCCCAGGTCTATCTTCCACTACTGGGTTGACTGAAGTTGGCGACTGGGGCTCAGGTGGCGGCATTGGCATAGGCAGGGGGATGGGCATGCTCTTTCCTTCTGGGGTTTCTGGACCCAGATTAGATGTAGGCTGGCCTATGATTACTGTGTTACCTGTTGGATTGGAGCATGAAAACACGAATCCTGAAGCATAAGAGCATGTTTAATCCACTGATGATGCAACAGAGACCTTAGAGCTGACTTTGATTTTTGTATTTATTTATTAAAGTTAGTGTTTAAACTCTAGAAAGCAAGAAGTAAAATATTTTTTTTAAAGAAAAGCTCAATTTAAAAGCAATAAATAAAGAAATAAACACCTCAGCATGTTACAGTTTATGCATTCGTTATGCTTTGAAGCTTTATCACACGTTCAGATTTTAACACAGTCGACCAAAGACACAGGTCATTCTGTAAAATGTGTACACAGAAAAGTCCCCACTTCAGCAGGCCTGCTGAAAGAAAAGGGCTACATCATGAAGAAACAGTTTAACAGTTTTAATGAAACGAGCCAGAGCCGCAGGAGAGGCGTTTGTAGTGTGCTCTACAGCCACATCCAACAGAAATATTTGTAGAATTTACAGCATTTCTTTTTAAACAGATCTACAAATGGGCATTGCCACGTCACTTAATGTGATTAAATGCCTTTTCCCCTTCTTTTCTGAGGCCTTGATTATACTTTCTGCATCTGTGAGCCTGCTTGGGTCAGTGTGGATGTCTGTATGCTGGCCAATTTCTTGTGACCCCGCAGGACTTTAAATTACAATGCACCAACTGTGTACGTGCCCCAGATGGCAAATTTCAAGCAGACTTCAAAGAAATATACCAGCAATGACTACCCGAGTGTCTCCAGCTGGCTGGAGTCTAATCAAAGCTTGAGCTGTCAGCACTATTGGTCTCTGCACACTGTTTACTTCAGGTCTTACTCCATTTATTAACACTTCTGAATAGTTTCTGAAAAGCACATGTCACAGATTTCTTCAAGAGTGATCACAACTAAACTGGAGGGGGATGAAAAATAAAACAAACTAGACTCATCAGCAGATTAATCTGCAGAAAATAACTTGACAATTTTTTCATGTTTGTCATAATGATTCTGTGTAGAATAAATTTGTACAACCACTGATTCCACTTTCCACATCACACGCACACAGCCTCAGGCTCATATTCTACCTGAGAACATTTACTGGATGACTTTATCAAAGTGGTTGACATTTAATAACTGGTGGCTATAGTCTTTTGCCTCTATGACGCAAGTAAAAAAAATTTTTTTAAAATGACTTTGTTTTGTCTATTGGATGCACAAATACCAATTCAGACTTGATCACAATTGAAAAATTACAATTTAGCGCAAATCTGATGAGAAAATAAATGAAAGTCACACCTGATGAAGAGCAAGTGTGCTCGAATTTTCATGGTGCAACAAATCTGAACCATTAAAACTGAAAAATATTTATACATTTTATCCCAAACTCACATCATTTAGTTCAGCTTGAGCCGAAATGATGGAAAGAGAGATTGTAGCCAACAAATAATCACACCAGAGGAAGTAAAAGCCCACCAGCGCACACTCGTTTGTCTTGCGTGGTCTGCTTTTGGCAGCGGCTGACAGCGTCAGTTGGTTGTCACCCGTCAGCCCTCAATAACTTTGCCCATTCCCTTTGTGGCTGCCTCCTGAGCCATGCTAGTTTTCTAAATACTGCCCCCCTAACTACGCCCACAGGCCTCACACAGTGGAGGCTGTGGCCTGTGAGGGTTTGGCTGGTGAGTGGTTGTCCTTGTAAAAAAGACTTCATAGTCTAATCCACTGACCCTGCGATGTCAACCAAATCCATCATTTTTTAATGATCTTATTTGGGTTTCAACTGAACTATAATTAAACACTTGCAAGATGTTTCCAAAGGTACCAGTAACAGTGTTAAATAACCTTGGGTTATGATTTTTCTTACCTCCGTCCTGATCTGCTTTGATCTGGGCCTCCAGGTCTTCGGGGTTGACGTACTGGTAGTTTTCATCGTCATCTGGAGGTTTGCACTTCCCGCAGCAGAAACAGCAGCAACAGCAACAGCAGCAGCAAGTGAATAATGTACAGCACAGCACCAGACCCTACAGGGATTAACATGCAAACAGATTTTTAGCCATATGACACAGAGGATCTAAAAGAACTTTAATCTTAATCTCCAACAAATTATTGACAGCAAACAGTGAGGATTTCATCCAATCCTTTATAAACAGATTACAGATGTCATTTTGCACAGTCAGTGCTTCTGTCACCATATTCAAGACTCATGAATGTGTAACAATCATAATTCATCTAAGACAATCACATAAAGAAAGAAAGGAAAAAAAAACCCTCCCCAAAAATGTTTAATTTGTAATTTCCCTAAATGGATTTTAGAGGCACAGAACATCTTTTGAGCGCAGGGACTGTAAAACCACATTACGAGCCTCACAAAGCCAGCATTCACTGCAGTTATGTTCGCACTCACTGTACTGTTATCCATCCCTAAACACTGACTATGAGGCACAGATGGAAAAGGTGCATTTCTGCAGACGCAGAGGGTGACAGCTCACACCAGCAAGAAAACACCAGATCACGTTTCATATTGTACTCACGCTACAAAGATTGATCTAGCCTACTATGATCTGTAGCCATGATTAGAAAAAAGAAAAAAGAAAGAAAAAAAAGTGCCACCAATCAGGAATCAGCCTGGTAAAGCACAGGCTGCTGGGAAATTAGTCAAGCGTGAAACTCCTTTATAAACCTGATCACTTTGCTCTAAAAAAATACCTATTAGCTCAGTTAACGGTTACAGATTATTATAAAATCAAAAATAATCCTGTTTAACACAAACAGCAGATCAGTTTATTCTACCAGACTTCTAATACACAGACCTTGAACTGCATTAACAATATGTTGCTGTTACAATATGCACCACTAAGTACACATTAACTTATATTTTTGAAGTACACTGCACATTACCAAATAAAGGCATAAACCATTTTGTCCCAAAATGGTCAAATATATTTAGTAAATCCAGCTGAGCCACTTTCACACACGGCTGGGTTGTTGGGACAATGCTGGGAGAATCAGGTCTGCACATTTCACAGGAAGTAGCCAACTACAGATGTGTGCTGCCTTAGAAGAGCACGTACAAGTCAGGACACACATTTCTTTACTCTCACATAGGCTTAATTGGACATTGAGCCTATGTGCACCAGTGGGCTGTCAGGTTAAGGAACTTTGTATTCTGAGACAAAGCTCTTTAGGATAATTTCGAGAATGTTTGAAAACAGTTTAGAAGTCAGAGATAGCACACAAAAACACAAACACACCAACCTTAAACCACCATTTGGACATGAGAAAGTAGTACTTGACGCTCTCCTCTCCAAACTGTTCGGACACATAAAGGCCCATGGAGCCATATTCGTCGTAAATCTTCCTCTTGTTCTCATCATTTAAAATTGAGTTCGCATTGTTGATCTCCTTAAACTTCTCCGCTGCCTCTGGGTTGTCTGGGTTCTTGTCCGGGTGGTACTTCAGTGCTAGTTTTCTGTCAGGAGAGAAAGGAAAAGATCAACAAAATTATTGATCGTCTGCTCCAAATGTGCCAGAAAGAATCTGCTGCAAGTGTGAGTGAGGAAGAAATATCACATGGTTCCCTCACAGGCTCAAGCCCAGGATGTCATGGTTTAAAATTACATACACATAAAATTACAACCATATTATTTTCCACCACTTCCAACTCTAATGACTGGCTTAATCTTTTTCACATTATATTGCAGACTGTATACTGTACTCCTATCTAAAACTGATGAAAATAGCCTGACCATGGAACTAATCATAATATCTAATAGTTGTAGCCGTAACTATAACATTAAATACCTTAGTGAAAATTCTAAACGATTGTAAACTGTTATAAACTGCAAAGAAGGTGGAATGTCAACATGTCAGCTTGGGTTCTGGAAACTTTCAAACTGTTAAAAAATAAATAAATAAAAACTCTATAATGTCACAAGTCTATCCCACACATGAAACTACATTAAAGTAAACAAGCAGCAGTATTATTTGTTTGTTCCATGAAAGTAAAATTAAAGCTTTAACTGTGATTTTGAGGCAGCTAATCAATTTGCACTTTCCCTATTTATTTCCTGAATTATAAGAATCTGAAGTGTCTGAAGAAACTTAAGTAAATGCATTACAGATATCATTTGAAATGCTTTCATGTCAGTCGTCTGCACTTTTACAGACAGAATTAACAGACAACTTGTAAAGAAATATTTCTGAACAGCACTTTAGTTATCTGGCAGCTTATGAGTAAACACTATCAGGGACACAAATAACACATTTGAACAGAGTAGTAGCACAGAATCCACCTGCTGTTCAAACCTTCTGTTTGCAGACAAAGAAACTTGGGAGCTGTAATTTGTGAGTCATGCAAAGTAGGGCTGCCACGATTACGTCGACTATCAAAATCGCCGATGACCAATTTAATAGTCAACGCGTCGTTTGAAGCTTTGTAAGATCCCAAAAGATGCAGGACTAAGTAGTAGGATTTAAGAGTGTAATAACGGACTGAAACAGAAGATGGCAGCACTGCATGTACAAGGATGCCAACCGTTAAACCCTGAAGAAGAAGCTCTGTCCCAGAATTTATAGTGCGACCCTGCTTAGTTTCCAACAATGGCGGCAGCTAGTTAGTTTTAATTTTACTCTTTTTATTCTTTCTGGGTCACAAAATAAACGTTTAACACATTTTCAGGCGAGAATGTAGCTGTGTAAACCTCAAATATCTGCTCAGTTTATCAAGACATCTCATATTTTCAAAAGCGCTTCGACGTTTTCAGAGACATCTGTTACCCACCAGCTCGATACCTAGCCCGGGTTCAAGGCACCTAGTGCCGTGAGAACACCGGACTCCCGGCAAATCGTTGTCAAACCCACCGCCGTCTTTCGCTGCTCAGGTTAAACATATATATGAGTCACTTAGATAACTTAAAATGTTATTGTTTGGCTTTTTTTAGTATTTTATTTGTTCCTGAGTAAATCAGTTTGTCTGAGATTCAAGTTATAGTTTTTACACAGCTGAATAAACGTCAAGCACACAACTGGTCATCAGAAGTGTGAGATGCTCGAGAATATACTCCGGTGTCCCGTTATATTTTAGATATCAAGGAGTTTATTAAACTTCACAGAAACAATCTGCAAATTTCATTAAAAATTAAAAAAATCATCTTGTCTTCATTATTAGTTAGCACATACGCAAAACACTTAAAGCTGTAAGCTAATGATAGTTATATAAGAGCAGATGCATGCTGGTGCAATAAGCTGTAGGTTTTACGTCTAATGGATGCATAACCTGATTAGTCGACTAATCGCAAAAATAGTCGGTGACTAGTCGACTATCAAAATAATCGTTTGTGGCAGCCCTAATGCAAAGCCACTCTAACGGTCCAAAATTAAGAATATGAGCAAAACAACAAAAAGAACTTTAATAAAGAGAAGTAAATAAAGTCCAGCTTACCTGTACGCTTTCTTGATTTCCTCTGCAGACGCTCCTTTCTCCAGACCTAGCACCTTGTACACACTCTCCCCAGAGGTGGACATCTTCCTTTGGGGGCGGGAGGAGTTTGGTTCAGCCATGGCTCACCTCTGTAATTAAAAGAGATCAAACTTATTAGGAGGCGCTGATACATAAAAAGCTCAGAATTCAAATGATTTATTTAAAGAATCTAAATACTCAGGCCAGTGTTAATTACCAAAGTAGTGCAGAAGGTGAGGTTCACCAAGGCAGAGGTGGTGTAAATAAAGAAGAAGTAAAGAAAAAGATACTGTTTTTCACTTTTCACTACAATAGGGAGACATAAATCAGCTGTTTAATATACCAAAGAAAATAAGGACACACCAGACAAAATAAATAGTGCTACAAAAAAAACAAAAAAACAAAACATAATCATAACACCCTCGGTTTGACTTACTTCCTGGTTCCTTGTCTGCCTCTCTACTGTTGTTCAGCATACCTCAAGTTTACGTCTGACCTTTATTGTTTCGGTTCACTACAGTGCTTACTTCAAATGCAATTTTCTCCAACAGTGAACAAATAACAGCTTTAAAAACCCAATGTAGACTAAAAAGACAAACTGACGTAGTTGGCCAAGCTCTGGTGAACATACTGGAACATCTACCAGCTAAAGAGCCACATATTTACTTAAAGACTAAGTAAAATAGGGAATATAGTGTATGCTTTCTAATAACAAGCAACGGTGACTGCACAAGTTGCAGATGTACAGTTGCATGTTACACAGGATCTGTGTAGCATTAGATTGTCTCAGTTGCTTTCGATTGACCAGTTCTCCCATTTCTCAGCCTGTCCTCATGTCTTCTAGTTTCAATAAGCTAAGATCACAATAGTAAAAAGCTCAGTGCTGAATTTCACATGCCAACGTGGCACATCACGATGGCCGTCTCCAAAAACACCCTTCATTAACCACCAATGATGACGTTGCTGTAACACTGCTAGATTTGAAAATAACTTTCTGCAACAAGCTTCACAAATCAGCTTAAACTTGACAGTAATTAGTTCTATTGCACCTTCTGGGCAAATCCTGTCTTTTTAAGACAGCTTTTGTTGTGCACATCTTCGAGGCAAATGCAGTTATTTTTGTCCTCTCCGCCTCCTTCAGTGAAAATACAGAGAAATGCTTAGAGAAAAGGGTATAACATGATACTAGCAACCCTGAGTATGCAAGCCACTGAGAAGAGAGTAGGAGAAGCCTCCTTTATGGATCACACAAGTATTTAGAAGCAGAGAGTTAGTGTTTCACAATTACTCCATACAAAATGGATTTCTGATGAACTACGATTACTGTACGCGTACACAAATACACTCACATTGAGTCATACTGAGCCACACGAATAATGCCACCCAGGTCATTGACTAAAGAAGATTACATTTTGCTGATCTCACAGATTACCCGTCCAAGTCCATGTCAGACAGGGCCAACGTTCTGGTCAGAGGCCAGCAAGACAACTGCACAGATATGTGCAACAAACCAATCGACTGTCATAAGCGTTTAACTGTAACCCTTGTAATTCTACATCCTGAATCCAAGGAATCCTTGACAGTAAATAATTAACACAAAAATGAAACACAACTAAGAGATGTATTCACACAGGATTAATTTTTCCATCTGGCACACTTTGCCTTTGGGATTTTTATTCTACTCATTACAGACGAAGCAGATTTGCAAAAGGATTAAATTTAAATGAATATGTAACAGTTACTAATTAGAGAGATCACAGCTAACACTACAGATTTGTGAATGGGGCTTTTGTTATGTCATCTAACCATTACAAAGTTCTGTGCCATTAATATATGAACTCAGATATTAACTTTATCAATATTGTACCATTCTGAGTAATGTCTGTAAGAATTAACTAGTTCCCCTCATTTAATTGTGCAAACTGAAACATGTTTTTGAAGTGATTATAATTAAGCGGGATCTACTATGCTTATTTCTTGCTCCATATCTTATTTTTGTTTTAGTCCTGGACTAGAGTAGCTTTGCATTAGGGCTGGGCCATATTATACCGTTCACGGTAATACCGGTATAATGTTAGGCAACGATAGGAAAATGAAATATCGCGATAGAATATGAGTAAAACGCGCATGCGCAGTGCCTTTGTTTTCATACGCACATGGCCGATTGTTCAGTGAAACAGATGAACCAGAATTGGTTTG
>NW_005187876.1:155116-165638 GCF_000239375.1 Pundamilia nyererei
AATATATATCGTGATAAATATTTTTGGCCATATCGCCCTGCTCTACTTTGCATGAATCAAAGATTAAAGTTATCCTTATTTATGTTATACTGGGCTTTGGTCCAGCCCCTTAATTCACTGGTCTGAAAAACAAAACAAAGCTAATGAAATGGTCAGACATAACAGAGCTGCATATCAGATAAGCAAACATTGACTCTCTGCCTTTAACATATACAGGAACCCTGGAATATATTCACACGTTGAACCTGAACTGCACTTAAACCTCATTTTGTGCCATTTAATGGCAAGAAAATGTTTAACTGCAAGAAAAACATCTTGTGTTTCTGTGGGTGTCCTTCAAAGAAAAGCCTTTTCTTCTTTTATCAAATCTACAGTTTAATGTTAATTTTGCATTTAACAAGAGGGAAAAAGATCAAATTCAATTCAAACTCTAGCTCAAAACCAGTGAGCGAAAACAACTTTGTTGATATTGCGTTCTCATCCAGATAGTTAAGAGCGCTCTGATGTGAGAACAAAATAATTGGCTTCACACTGCTCATGTGGATTTGCAATTTTAACAGATGGCACTTAAAGGTAGCATATTTTATTCTCTTGGTTCCCGATTCAGTCAGATCAACAGATTTAGGTCACTTTAGAGTTTATATAAACACAGAGCAGACAAAACATATTTCTGAGTATTTTTGGAAAAATTGCAGCTCATGAATGTGAAACTCAAGTTCTCTCAGCTCAGTGGATTCACAGCTGGCTGATTTAGGAAATTACCTTGCTCTGGTAGGAGTGTCTCTGCAGGATAACACTGATAACACATTCAATTAAAGAAAAGAAAATCAAATAAAATAAATGGCATTTATATTTCACTGTATAAAATAAATCTGTACAGAAGGATACATCTTAGAATGAACTCCTGAGTCGATAAGCAGAAGTGTCATAATGAGCACACGTGACAACCACCGTATTGTCTGCCAGACTGTACCGCTGGAGGACTCTCACATATTGCATAACAAAGTATGTTTATTACCCTTTTATTACAAAGCATTTGTTAATTCTTCTTACAGTCTGACTTTCCATTTACAAGTAAGCGTTTGTGTTCTTTCCCACTTTCTGTATATCCACCACTTTGGACCTCCATCAGTTTGCCTACTGCACCAACAGGTCAACAGAGGACACCATCACCACAGCGATCCACGTTGCCATGACTCATCTGAACAATCCCAGCTCTTATGTCAGAATGATGCTCAGTGGCTTTGTACCTGTGCTAAGCACAATGACAACAGTGCATCTAATCTAAAGAAAAATATATTTGAATAATAATAATAATAATAATAATAATGATAATAATATCCAAAATATTATACAGATCTATTGATAGCTGCAGCAATAACATAATAACTGGGTTGTGCTAAAAATGCACACTGGAGACAGGAAAAAAAGACAAAATCCAGTAAGGCTTTTGACTGAAATAAACCCTCCAAATAAGAGTTCAAAAAGGACAATTTTTCCTCTGTGATGGAAGCTCTGCAGGCCCAGATGGCGTTACTTCTGAAGCCAAGAGAGCTGATGTAAATACATCTCCAAACATGGTGCACAAAACAAGGGGCAGGCATGCAGGCAGGAGGGGCAGCATTTACCCAGACAAGCCTTCAATATTCCTCCTAAAATAATCCTTTGTGATCACCAAACCGCTCTGAGGAAATGTACTACGCTTTGATCAAACTGCAACTCGCAGCGAAGCAATCGATCGAGACCCACTCAGCCAGGTCTATTAGGTTAATTAGCCAACTGCAGTCTTTGTGGTGCAGACTTTAGAAATCCGCCCAGCATGTATGCAAATAGGGCTCGCCGATATGAAACGACAATATGAAAATGAACCAACAGGAGTACAAAAGCTGGAAACACAGGAAAGAGAAAGGAGTCACTGCCAAGCATTAGACAATGAGCCTTTTAAAGGGAAGATATTTATCAAAGTTTAACCACCATTTGTTTGAGGCTTTTCACTGAGACAGTGTCAGATCAGAGGGAGAGAAAGTAAGTGAATGGGTTTTACACAGATCTAGCTGACAAAATGAGACACTTTCAGCCAAAAACACAAGGTTTGTGGTAGAGATGAGCCTGAACAGTCAACTAGACGATCAAACCTTGCTGCTTGATGTTTGTTGTTTGCCAGAAATGCTAGATGATGAATCTACTCGTGTAAAATAATATTAACCTACAACACCACCTTCCACTAATCAGGGCTGCAGAGCCTCTATCTTTTTGAGACGGGAAGATTCAAATAGATGTAAATAAGCAAGATAGGTTGACAGCCCTGTGAAGCAGCAGAATTCCAACTAGAGCTGGGCAATATGAGGAAAATCTAATATCGCAATTTTTTTAGGCTATATCGCAATACACAATATTTATATCATGATATGTTTAAATAACCTCTATAAACAAATGTTATTTTCAACCATATAGTGCCTAGAATTGCGCTGGTATACACATTCAAATCGACCATTCAATATTTATTTTTCTACTTTGAACACAAAAAATCTGAATGAATTTAAATGTTTTATTTTAACCATCAGTTGCACACAGAGGTTTTTCACAAACGGCTATACTGTGACAGTAAGCCTCTTTCTGTGGTCAACACTAGGCCTTTAACAAATGAGTACATCCAGCAAATAAGCAATAAAACAACTGAGATTAAAAAGATGCTCTTTTGTACTTGTAACATATAAAAATTGTAAGACAAAAGCTGCGATTAATGATGCATGGGAGAAAAAAAAAAAACCCCTCAGTGAATTACATCCAGACATACTCAATGGTTACGATAAAGCCACTTTAACCATCGTAACCACAGCCTTTAACCACAGCACGGCACAATATACAAAGTCAGTCACAGATTAACCACTGAATCACAGAAAAAGAGGTGTTTTAAGATTATGATTTTGACATTTAGGGCTCTGCATGGACAAGCACCAACATACATCAGCGATCTTTTACATCCTTACATCTAGAGCTGGGCGATAGAACGATAACGATATGTATCGCGATATAACTTTTACTCGATAGAGAAATTAAGCTATCGCGATAGACCTCGCCGGTCTTGTCCTCTAAAAAAAAATTAATTAATTAAAAATAAATTTAAAAAAAGGTCAGCCGATCCAAATTCAGTAGCGCAGAGCCGAACCAATCACAGCCGCAGCGTCACGTCGCGTGACTTGTTACGTACAGCACAAGTGCCAAGCCGCACGTGTGTTTGTTTGGGAAGCAGCCAGCGGTGAGTGTGCCGACTAGAAAAATCAACCGAGCGTGACCGAAGAGAAAACAGATGATGGTTCCAATGCCGGAGAGACTGTCGAACGGAAGAGCCATAGAAGTTCCGTAGTGTGAAGGTATTTCAGCTATTTCAAGTCTGACAAAAAACAGAGTAGCGTGCACTGTAAATTGTGCCGAAAGCAAGTCTGGAAATACAATAAACTGGTGCATGCGTCACACTGTGCACCACGTTATTGTTTCGGTGAAATGAATTTCTACAATACTGTTACTGTTAATTCTACTCTCTGCAGTGTTTAAATGCTTACATATACACACAGTTACTGTCCCTCCACACATACGACTCGGTTCTGCTTCTATGCCCCAGCTTTGTTTACTTTTCCCACCGAGGCTTCTAGACTTCTGATTGGCCAACATTTCTGCACGGTTAGGAATCTAGCTCCACCTGCTGCTTTGGCATGTTCATAGCAGCGTTTTCCTTCATTTCTGCCTTTATGTGTGGACGGGATTATTTTTTAAAACGAAAACGGAAAATCTCCGTTTTCAAAAATACCCGTGTACGTGTGGACGTAGCCTCAGTCTCTGACTGGAAGCGCTAATTCGTCATTAGGCTTTTGTCAGACTAAAGTAACTGTTAAAACTGTTTGAAAAGCTAAGCTATACAACAAGGAGAGATTGAGAATTTCCTTTTAGTTCTCAGTTTATTTGATATTGACAAAAGTTAGTCAGTTTTGTCTGTTCTTCTGTAAAACAAACTAAGATTTATTTTTAGAATTAATATTTTGTTTCTAAGTGGAATTGACAATTTAGTCTGTTTCGTTTGTTCTATTTTGAAACTTAAACGCTTTAGCGGCTGCCTTTTGTGTAGTTTGCAATATTTGCCTTTATTTATCTGAAAAAGTCTCATGTTTCTTTAGTACATCTACCCTGTTGAACTTATTATGGGAAATAAATATTTAAATAAAAACAAGCTGCTGATTATTTCACATTTTACTTGTGAGCAACGGCACATTTAAATCTTACAAATATAGTTATTTGGCTTATATCGTGATAGATATCGTTATCGCCTGAAATGAAAAAAACATATCGTGATATGAAAAAATCTCATATCGCCCAGCTCTACTTACATCCCCAGCAGGTCCCTGAGGTCATGTGATCAGGGCTTGCTGGTTGTCCAGCACATGAGGTTGAAAACAAAAGGTGACAGAGCTTTTGTAACTGTGGCCCCAGACTTTTGAACGCTCTCCCATTGAGCCTGAGACCTGTGGACTCAGTCATGTCTTTTGAAAAACAGCTAAAAACTGATCTTCTTAAACTTGCTTTTGGTTGATTTTTGTTTTTATGTTTTAGCTTCTGTGAAGCACTTTGTGATTTTATTCTTGAAAGGTGGTATATAAATAAAATTTTACGTTACTTTTTTCAACTGTAGATTAACCATTGAATGTTAGAGAATTTTAATTTCGTGCACTCATTCTACAGCTTAAAATAAAATAAAAAAATGTTTTAATATCCTGCTTATTACGGGATAATGTGTGGAAAGCTTCCAGTACTTTTTCCTGCAATTTTACATTCATTTCTTAGACTATAAGCCCAAGAAGACCTGCTACAACAGCTTTTCCTCGTATTGGGAAAAAACTGAGATGAATTATTCTTCTTAAGATGCCATAGGCTGTTCATCATTTTTATAAAAGAAATGTTTAATAAATGTGCACACTTTCAGAATATACTTCTTTATAGTAAAAGAAAGGGCTGTTGTTTGTTTGCTGTGTGTGTAATATTCTGGACTTTCAGATATTTTACACGCCCTCACTTTTGAATGTGAGACACAAACTTGACACTTGTTGAATCCTAAATAACCAAAAAGTGAAAGTCATAAGGACATAAATGTTAATTGTGTAATTTAATGACTTCTCTTTGCCACTAGCTATAAACTGTCAAAGCAAAGCAAGAAAAAAAAATAACACAAATTACACAAATAAAATGTTTCTCTCAGTTTTAAAGTGGCTTTAATAAATTCTAGTCCTGGACTGTTGACATTTGCTTGTCTCACTCAAAAATCTCTGCTTCCACTTTAATAATCCAAACTGAGCTAGACTGACTATTCAATTCAGGTTTATTTATTTATTTACAATAAATAAATCCTACAATAATACAAAGAAAACAGGAAACTCTAATAATCGTATGACCCCCTTTGAGCCAGCACTTTAGTGACCATGGGAAGAAAAAACCCTTTTACGGTAATTCAAAGAAACCTTCAGCAGAACCGTGCTCAGGTTGGCCAATAACTAATGATTAAATACAGAGTGGTCTATAAACACATAGTGAGTGAAAAAGAAACAGTCTGTGTTGTTCATGGGAAGCCACCAGCAGTCTAGAGCTATTGCAGTGTAACTAAGAGAGGATTCAGGGTCACCTGATCCAGCCCTAACAATACGCTTTATCAAAATGGAAAGTTTTAAGCTTAGTCATAAAAGTAGAGAGGGTGTCTGTCTCCTGAATACAAACTGGGAGCTCTCACCACACAAGCTGAAGGCTCTGCCAAAAGGCAGTTAATAAAATATATATTTATAATAATACTGACAAATGTACCAGCGCCTAAATCAGCAACTTAAAGAGACAGAAGCAGGCTATGAAAAATCCATATTTAACAGTACTTATCACCACTGATATAACTGATAATTGACATAATTCAAGTTTAAGGGTACTTACAAGCACATTTCTACTGGTGATATTTTTGAGCACAGATAAGGAACAGATCCATATGTAGGAGTACTTAAATGATCATTTTCTGAACGTTATTATTACTAAAGAACATAGGCATCTGACTTCTGCTTTGCTCCAGCTGAACTAAGCTTTTCTATTCCTTAAGAATGGAGTGTTTGTCAAAAACCACAAGTGAAGAGAATCATGTGAGAACTGCAAGCAAAAACTCCCTAAAAAGTCCTCGATCAGTGAGGACAGCAGCTCTTCAGACAATCTGCAACACTGCTGGGTTTAAAATAGACGTCTTTGTTGTTGAAAATAACTGTGGCTTTTAAAGGTGTGTAACATGATAACTATGTAATCGAAGCAGTCGCCCTGCCACACAGTTTAACGGATCTCTGACACACTGCTGGAAATTCAGTGTAACAGAGAGTTCATTATTACACAATACTGAATATAAACAGTTACACTCCTGGTATGCAGTACTGCAGCTGCTCTTAAAAGGTGCATACTTTTATATGCAGTATGTCTACAACTGGGGCCTACTGCATCTTATTATATTGCAACTTGAACTTTGACCATCTTGTTGTGGGAAGCTGATGGAGAAGATTGTGTCCCCAAAAGCAAGCTAAATGCTTCACCCTAAAGTCTGTAACAAATTTGAAAACTTTTCTTTTTCTTTTCAAATTTGCAGAGCCTTTCATTTTGATTTAACTGACAAATCAGCTAAATTCAAAAGAGCTACTGCCCTCAAGTGTGTTTAAGGTCATTGTAAAGGACCTTAATCATGTCTGATCGCTTCTGCCCCTGTTTTTCCCAAGTCAAACTCTCTCAACCAACCAGCTGAGCAACTGACAGACAACACCACTGTTACTTTGTGTACTTAAGGAAACAATCTTTGGCTTTTTCATTCTTCAACCTCAGCTAACGGGTTTAGTCAGTAGCTTCAGGTTATTCTGAAATAAAATCAAGTTAATTTTGTCAATTATGTCCATTATTAGAGTTTGAAAAGAGGAACATACAGGATATGCACACTGTGCAACAACATCTCAATCACACGTCACTACCCCTTGATGAGTGAGATTTTTAGGTTTCTGAGTGCAGGACAGGGTGGAGAAGAGAAGGGAAATATGATAATTGACCTTTTAAATGATTGTAGATTTGAAAGGGGGAAAAAAATATCTGACAGTGGCATTGAGTCTTAAAATAACTGTTGTTTGTCATTATTTTCAAGTTTTTGGGTGTTCACTACTTGACCTACAGAAACAACAACAACAACTAAAGCTGCCTTAAAACAACTGAGCCAGTCCTCTCCTTTAAGATCATATGATGGCTATTAAAGTAGATAAAATATGTCAAATTAAATTAAGTGATATATAGTAAACCTTTAAGGCCTCAGGGTATTTGCTTGGTTGGTAATCCAGCCTCAAACATCAACTGCTGCTACAAACGAGCAGCTGTCTTTATGTATGGTCGAATGCATCCAAGCTTCTACTATGGGGAAAAAAGAACAGCTGTACAGCTCACAGAAACAGGACAACAGCCAGCACTACCATGAGTGTTACTGTGCACCTCAGAGTATTTAACATCAATGCATGAGATACTGTTTAAGTTAGCAGCTCAATCATTGAGATTATTGTTAATTTATGAATCCATCTAATGGTACTTCTGCTATGTATGACAAAAGAAATTTTCTTCTCATTCATATGTCAAAACTCAGTCATCTTGCTGTTGTCATCAAAATACAAACTCAAATCTTCTTAGTCTAAAGAGAATAAGTAGAGGTCTAATCCAGGGCCTTGATTTACATATTTAAACAAACCTGTAGAGGTTAAGGGCAGGAAGAATACAGCCTTCTAATCAAATATAGAGAATATTTATATTACAAAGAGAAATATAATAAAAAAGATTAGGATCTTAATACTGTGGAAGCTTAATCAGTATCCACACTAATAAATAAGACAAGAGCTAAGCCTCGTCCAATAGTTAGTTTACAACATTGGAGAAAACCAGATAACCCTCACATTTGAGGTGATGAAGCAAGACAGGGAATAATATCAGTATTCCCTTAGTGAGAGATTATGTAAGGTGTTCCTGTGATGTTGAATGCAAGGCACAACAATCTATATGTACACAACGTAGATCTTAAACGAGTGGGACCTATTCTAGGTCTTTAAATTACTTTAACTGCACAGACAATCAAATATCTAACGGAAACCTAAAATTATTTCCCCATTCTTGCCTGTATCTGTGTACTTCCCAATATTTATAGATGAATACAACATTATTCTTTTTTTCAATTCTGATAAAATGCCAAAAAATAAATGCATGTAGATGATCAGTTTCTTTTGTTGTTGTTCTTACTTTACACGATTACACATAACAGACACACGTGGGCAGGGATTTAACCCAGATCTTTAATTTACTCAGTCTTACCAAGCTTATTCTATTTTACAGCAACAGAGAAAACCAGAAAATCCTCACATTTCAGAAGGTCAAACCTGAAATGATCAAACCGTCTCACAGGTAGGCTGCAGAAGCAGGGTCTTCTCGAGAGAGTAAGTGCAGAGGAAAATGGTATTTTTTCCTAATTGGGTCATTAGATCAATTCTGAATCTAAACAACCTGAATTTTGTCGGATTCTGATTTTTCATGTATGTGTAGAGTCAAAATAACCTAAATACTATTACACCACCATAATTTAAACCCACAGCAGGCAGCCCCCTGAGAGAAATGGGTTTTGTGGCATGTTAGGATAAAGATGAGGGTGTAATGAAGGAAGGAGTGGTGCGTGGTTGTCGTCTGTTTGTCCTTGTGCAGCGCTAATCCCTTTTGCTAATCTCCCAGCACATGGGGAACTACTTTCTATTTTACACCCCGCCATTCATAAATCCGTGATACCTTGTTTTATTTGGTTTATTCTGCCATTAATTTTGTCTCCATCTTTCTTAATCAACTAAAAATAAACCTGTCGTCCTCCTCACTGTGGCGATGACAAATAGTTAGCCTTGCTTCTATAGAGATCATTCTACCACTAAATTCATTTAATTTATGGAAAATAATTTCATTAATAAATGCACCAAAAATATGCATTAATCAACCATAAAGCTGGCCATGTGCATTGGACATGGAGATAGACCAGCCTCCATCTACAGTACATTTAAATGGTAAAATCAAATTTAATATTAGGAGAATTTCCACTAGACTTTATTTTGATTGCACTTTTTTTTTAGTAAAAAAACAAACAAACAGGGTTTATTTCGACTGCAGAGCAAATTCTCAAATTTTCAATCAGTCGGCATCGAAATATATCTCGCTGCCGACTAAACTAACTCGTTATAGATGAGCTTCATGGTGGGGTTAACAGACTAGGGCGAACCTTAAATTGACAGATTTTTGAATGGGGTTTGGTGTACGTGACCGTGACACCTACCCACGGTTAGCTAACCTCACGCTAGCTAATTTAGTGCCCCCAAACGCCTTACCTTGTGCAAACTGAACTCTGTATATCTCGCTGTACGGTTAGCTGGATCATAGAGGCATCCGAGTTAGGCTCTTAACTCCCAATTAACGGTCGGAATCACGGTGCCGTTTGCCCGCTAGCAGCCCTCTGTAGCCGGCGGGTTTCTGCTGCTTCGTGTATGGCTCCTCCTTCCAGGAAATGAAGGAAGAAGTTGCTCAGTTTTGCCAGAGCCGATGTAGGAGAGACGCTCCACATCCCGTAGCACAAGAAATGGGTACACTCAGCCGCCGAAGCACCAGGGGGCGACAATCAGATACTTAGTAGTGAAGCACCAAACTGTGATTCTAAACAAGCTTCCGATTTTAGATTCGTTTCCAGAAGCAAAGCATTTATAATGTGTCCAAAGTTAAATAAAAGAACATGGCCTTTAGTTTTTTTCTTACAGGAATGCTGATTGATTTTCCCTTTCATATGTTAGAAAGTCATCATCCAGAGAACGTATTTTCATCAAACTGTGGTTACAACAGCAGCAGAGCTCACTACAATATGGACAACAGAGCAAAGGAAACAAACAAACAAACAAACAAACAAATAAAACATAAAGACACATAAGAAACTAACCTTCAGACAAATACATGCAGTGTCAAAAAGAAAAACAAAGGAAAAAAGAAAATTAATAAAAGAAACCATCAATAAATATTTAGAACAATAACAAGTTATTTCTTAAATCTGATGAGTGATGTTACATTATGATAAAGATAAAAATGATGCTGCAATAAACTAAAAGCAATAAACTGTAAACGTTGCAAAATTTCCTGATTCTCTCAGACTCCACTGATCAACAACAGCAGCATATCAACAGTATTTCATCCTTTCTGGTTTTATACAAAAAATCTTTTAGATATAAAATGAGATCATTTTAATATTGGTTGGTTGTTTTTCTGTTTCAAGCTTTACTTTTAATGTGTGTATTTAGGTGTTATCTAATCTTATTTCATATTAAAACGCTGAAAGTGAATTTCATAAAATGTTTTCTAACCACTTTTGAATGAAGTCCATCCATACATACATCTTCTTCCGCTTATTCAGGGCAGGGTTGTG
>NW_005187876.1:167204-168958 GCF_000239375.1 Pundamilia nyererei
TAAATGTTATCAGTATTATTGCCAACACTAACTTTACAGTAAACAAGACAGCTGAGCATGCTCTATTTAGAAATGTATCTCAAATGATCTTCAGTCTGACTGTAAAAAATTCTGTATTCTAATTTATTTTTCCTATTTCTCTTTAGTCTCCTCAACAGTATCTGTAAATGAAACATCCATTTTTATGAAAGTTGGAGATGACGTCACGCTGCCTTGTCTAAACGTGATAGATGAGCAGAATAACTGTGATGGGACTACGTGGACGTTTACTCCAAGAAACAAACCAACAACAGTAGAGCTGATCACACTTGGACAGATTGGTGAACAAGCTAAAACTCAATCAGACAGACTGAGAGTTACAGTGAACTGTTCTCTGCTTATAAAGAAGCTCACAGTCGAGGATGTTGGTTTTTATTCCTGTCAACAATACAAACTAGGAAAAACACGAGCTGAGGACACTCTGGTTCATCAGTCGTTGGTTGATCTCTCTGTTATTACCTGTGAGTATTTACATCAAAATATTTTCATACTGTTCTCAAACATGACAACAATCATAGTTATTAAGATAACTTGACTAATTTGAGCTGTCTTTGTCTCCATCGTTGCCAGTGACTGAACATAAGGACACTGAGAAGGTGACGTTAAGCTGCTCTGTGGTGAAAAATGAACAGTGTCGTCACACATTGAAGTGGCTGCTTAAAGGTCAAGATGTGGACAAAGAGAACAAAGAAATAGTGACTTCACAGACTCACTGCGCTGCCACTGTGTCTGTTCTGAAGAATAATTATTTATACTCATCAAGGGATGAAATACTCAAGTGTGAGGTGACTGATACTAAATCAGGAAGAGTACAGGTGTTTAGCTCACAGCCCTCAGGTGAGGAAACAGGTGAGATCCTGATCAAATGTTTAAAATGACTAAAATCACCTTAAATATTTATGTGATAGAAAAATGTAACATTTTAAGCAGAAAAAATGTTGTTCTATATAAAACATATAAAGCACACTATGAAACTAATTTTGAACATGTTTTTCCCCTATTTTTTCATTTATTCAGTTGACCCAAAAACAACAACAAAAATGCACAGTAAATCTGAAAGCGACACAACACCAGGAACAACCACAATAACAAAAAGTAGTCCTTCCATAACAGGTTAGATTATGATGATTAAGCTGACTACATTCATCAAAAATATCTGTTTGTTTGGAGCTTTAAGAAGACTTTTAAACTTTTGTTTTTAAATATTTATTTTCCATTTTGTTCCATTACATTAGAGACATCCAAAAGAAGCCTCTTATCTTACAGGAAGCAGAAAATGATTGATTTTTGCAGTTCAGTGATTGATTCACTTCTGAATATCTTTGTAGTCATTGGAGATGTGATGTAGTGGAGATGTATTTATGTAGTTGGACAGTTTCTGCCTATAAAGTCACGTCTGAATTTAAACCTTCATGCAGTTCATGTTTTTCTCATCAACTCTCATCAAGTTATTGTGCATATATAGCATGTCACTTTAACCGCATTTTGTATGCAATTAAGCTGCATGAAAAGTTTTTCAAACATTTGTAAGAACTTTCATCCAAATATGTTTTTATGTTTCATTATATACTTTTTATTTCAGCTCTTTCATTGTACATCACTGGAGCTGTTGGTTTGGTTATATTGGTAATAACAGCTGTGTTTGTCATCAGATGGAAGAAAAATAAGGGTGAGAACATTTACAGATAAAACTTTTATAGATCAAGAGGGTTTGA
>NW_005187876.1:169915-171288 GCF_000239375.1 Pundamilia nyererei
CACATTCACACCCATGCATTCTCTAAACTGAGTGCTTCCTAACTACATTCTTACACATTCATACTCCGATGGATACATTAGAGAGCAACTTGGGGTTAGTATCTTGCCCAAAGATACTTGGCATGCAGACTGGAGGAGCCAGGGATCGAACCACCAACCTTACAATCAACAGGTGACCTGCTCTACCTCCTGTAGCTCAGGAGGTAGAGCAGGTCACCACAATATGCCACCTCATATGACTTTGAAGGTAGTTAAAGAGTTTTGAAGTGTTCAGCAGATGAAGAGTTGTTATTATTACGTGACACAGCATCACACATATTAGTGAGGTGACAGCATGTTCTGCTGTTTTTTTTTTTTCATTGTGTAGGTGGAGCCTGAAGTTTCCTATGCCACCATCAGCTACACCAAGAATAGCAACAGTAAAACCCAGGTAAGCTGGCAAAGACTGTCTAATATGGTTAATGTTGAATATGTGCAGAGGAAGAAGCTATTACATTTTTGATAGGCTTCAGATTACTTTCATCAAAATTGCAAAATAAGGCACTGAGGACTTCAACGTTATTCATTTATTCATGTTAGTTTATGTATCATACAAATTCCTTTTGTTTTTCCAGGTTCATCGTGATGGTGAAGGTGATACTGTGACCTACAGCATGGTGAATGCTCCATCCTCTGCATCCACTGCTCATCCCAGCAACCTCTATTCTACTGTCAATGTTGCAATCACATAGCTCACACAGTTGGAGGAAGGACTCTTATTTAATGAAGCAGTCGAATAAAGGACTCGTATTTAATGAAAAGGACATTTTGGTTTTGACTTGAGGCAGTGTGATAGCAACATGCTAATTAAGTTATTGCTGTTTGTAGCTAGATTGCTTCACAAGGTTGTCTTAATGTTGTTTTCATGGATGTTGAGCTTAATGTTTCCAAGAGATTTAATAAAATGCTGGTTATTGGAAGAGTGCCGAGCTGAAACCCCCACAGGCAACCCGTGCCCCCCCCAACCAAAGAAACATCAACACCTAAATTAAAAAATTATCGTTTTTTACAATGTTTATGAAAATACAGTTGGTTTCGTTGCTACTTTTACATGACTATGAACTGCTCAGAATCTCTAAAAGACGGCTGGGTGAACAGAGAGCACAATTATTACACCAGATATTCATGTTTATGTTTCCTTTTTTAGGTTAGCACACAACTGTGTAAATAAATGTCTCTTTCTCTCTTTGTCTCTCAAGACATTTTAAACATTTCATTGTATAAAGCTGAACCAGTATTTTTCCATAACTTAAAGCAAGTATCAATATTGTGGCGAGCTCAGAAAAGGAGGACACGGAGGTGTCGTTCGGTCTTGCTTCCGTGAGCTAGCCAGG
>NW_005187876.1:180113-181016 GCF_000239375.1 Pundamilia nyererei
AACAACAACTCAATCCAATTTTTGTTTTAGTTATGTCTCTAAAGACACAGATGCAGCTATATTTTAAAGATATTATTATGTTAAAAATGCTTCATATGTCTATGTTAAGTTTTCATTTGAAACTGACATTATTATTTTTTTTATTTAAGGGAACAAAACGGTTTTATAAAATAACATCAGGTATCAAAAGATTGTGTTTCTGATATCTGTTGTTTATTAACAACTGTAGATCTGTCTGTCAGTCTTCTGCTCACTGTCCTCAAGACCTCAAGGTACTTAAATTCCTCCACTTGGCAGCAACTTGTCCCTGACCTGGAGTGGGCACTCCACCCTTGTCCAGTGGAGAAGCACGGTCTCGGACTTAGAGTTGCTAAACCTCATTCTGGCCACTTCACACTTCATCATCTGCAAAAAGCAGAGACGAGATTCTGAGGCCACCAAAGTGGAAGCCTCAAATCAGTCAGGACTCGGTGAGATCCCACAGTGTTAAAACCACTTCTTCTTTTATGTGTTTTCTAAATATAAATGTATGTGACTCATTGTGAGAGAGTGCAAATGATAGAGCATATACATTATAAAATAGTGGAACAGACATTGAGTGTCGAAACCTTACGTCACAGGTCAAAACACGTCATGATTTTCCACACATTTCTTTACAATCTAAAGATTGTGACACTTTCTGAATCACCACACCAACTACATATGCAACTGGCTTGATCATTTAGTGATATAAAAAATGCATTTACTAAAGGGCACATAGCTCCAACAGAGGCATTATTGAAGAAAAAATAAAATTCAACTGCATCTTACACAGCATTAGAAAAAAGAAACATCTGAGTGGCAGAACAAGCCTCCCAAACACAAGAGAAACGGTGATGTTAACTAATTTACACAGTAGTATAT
>NW_005187876.1:182446-191011 GCF_000239375.1 Pundamilia nyererei
AGAACAAGAAAGAAGTGAGACAGAGAAGCACGATGGATGAATTCAGATGGATTCAAATGTTTTTATGTCTGATGATTCAGATTGCAGGTAAGAATATAGGAAACATTTTAAACAGAAGTAAAACTAAGTTTTGACTCTAGTGATCAAACCTTACTAATAAGGTTTGATCACTAGAATAATCATTAACCTTTACAGATTAGCGATTATTACAATGAATAACCTTTACAGCAAATAAGAGAGCTGAGCATGCTCTGTTGTTTTAGAGGAGCATGGGACATATTTATAAACTTGTGTCTGAAATGATCTTCAGTCTGACTGTAAAAACTTCTGTATTCTAATTTATTTTTTATATTTCTCTTCAATCTTCTCAACAGTATCTGTAAATGAAACATCGATTTTTATGAAAGTTGGAGATGACGTCACTCTACTTTGTCTAAATGTGATAGATGAGCAGAATAACTGTGATGGGACTACGTGGATCTTTACTTCAACAAACAAACCAAGAACAGTAGAGCTGATCACACTTGGACAGATTGGTGAAGAAGCCAAAACTCAATCAGACAGACTGAGAGTTACAGCGAACTGTTCTCTGCTTATAAAGAAGCTCACAGTCGAGGATGTTGGTCTTTATTACTGTCAACAATACAAAGTCAAAGAAACACCATCTAAACACACTCTGGTTCATCAGTCTTTTGTTCATGTCGCTGTTATTACCTGTGAGTATTTACATCAAAACATTTTCAGCTCAAACTGTCTTAATAGCATTGATTAGGATAATTTTTTCTGATTTACTCTGTTTTTCTCTCCTTATAGTTCTTTTTTTTTTTTCATTTTTCTCTTATTATATTCACCAGTGACTGAACATAAGGACATTGATAAGGGGACGCTAAACTGCTCTGTGCTGACATATGGAGAGTGTCATCAGACAGTGATGTGGCAAATTAAAGGTAAAGATGTAGACAAACATAACAACCAAACAGTGACTTCACACACTGTTTGCTCCACCACGGTGTCCATTCCAGAGTCAAACTTTCTTTACTCATCAAGATATAACATACTGGCATGTGAAGTGACTGACACTAAAACAGGAAAAGTGCAGCTGTTTACCTTCACTTCTCAGCTCACAGGTGAAGAAACAGGTGAGTTTATGATCAACTGTTTAACCTCCTAAGACCCGAACTCATTCACGGCATGCATTTTTAATTTCTCTTTGATATTTGGGCATATTGGGACCTGATGAATGTAAAAACAAAGAATTACCAGATTTATTTTCTTTTTACCTAATTTATGTTTCTAGGAAAATGAGAGTCGCATATGAGGATTTGTTTAAAATTTTGATATAACAGTAACGGTATAATGTCCTCGTAAGTGGATATCAGGCCCTTGTAGAGCAAAATTGAGTATTTTGGTCTAAATAACCCAAAATGTGGTGTCCACATATGTGGATGCCAGGTGCTAGGAGGTTAATGTGATTAAAATCACATAAACATATATTTGACTGATTTTAAGTTTCTTTTTACCACAATGTTTTTTTTCTTATATTTATAACACAAAAACGTTTAGTTGTGTCTTTTTTTTTTATTATATTATACATTTATTCAGGTGACACAAAATCAACAAAGACACCATCCAGAAAAACTGAAAGGAACACAAATTCAGAAACAACCACAACAATAATAATTCACAAGGTAGTCACCCATAAATATATTCTTTTATCATCATCAGTAATCCTTCTTTTATTCATTATTTTTCTGACACTTAATAATTTAGATTAAAATGTGCCAGACTTGATAAATGCATAACTGCCTTTCGTTGCCCTGTGCATGTGCAATGACAATAAAGTTGAATTCTATTCTATTCTATTCTATTCTATTCTATTCTAAATGAAGAACCTAAACAAGCACTACATGAGGAGAAAAACTGAAAAAAAATATTTCATGAGGTGCAAAAACTTATTATGCAATCACAAACTTTAGATGTTTTTAAGTGCTTGGCATTTATCAACAAAAAAAATAGCATCTGAATATTTTAAAATACTTTCAAGGGGTTAGGTAAACATTTGGATCTTTAAAAAGACCGAATTTAAAAGGAACAGAAAACTTTAAACAAATGATTTAATGTTAAGAAATAGAGAGATATTTTTAATGTGTATCTGCTCATTAGATTGTTTTATGTACTTTAATAATGAATGCTTGTAGAGCAAGGCCACTTTTGACTCACAAACTAAGTGCTCAGCCAAACTGAAAAACAGGAAGTTTTAGTGCACAGGCATATTAATAGATAAGACACAGAAAAGAGGAATTTTGCCATATAAGCAATGTTTGAAACTGTGTGATGTGCAAAGTACAGAAATAACACCATATAAGACATATGTGGAGCTAAAAATGTTAGAGATCCTGCAACTGGCGTTTGGGCTGTGCAGAGGTCTCTCTCTTTCAGAAGATGATTGAATAAAAAGAAATATCAATGTTTTAACACACTATGAGTCGGTTTTCTCTGTTCTATCATGGGGACAAAAGAATCGGGGTTAATATTTAATAAGTTGACATTTTTATTCTTTTTTTCAGATTCTTCTGTATCTTTGAGGTCCATTATTGTCTCTGTGGGGTTAGCAGCAACTTTAATAACTGCTGTGTCAGTCAACATATGGACAAGAACTAAAGGCAAATTTAATAATGAGAACTTTGAATGATTTAGAAATTTTATTTTAGACTGAAATTGACTTCCTTTTCTCATTCTAGGGAACACGACCAAGATGGATAAAACAGTAAGTAAAAAAAACATAGTAATCCAACATAAAAGTCAAAAGTCCTAAAGGTTGTTTTATGACATTTGTTATTTACTAATAGCTGTAGTTCATGATGTTCATGAGATTATTATAAATTTCTTCAGTTAAATGTGGTACAGCAGAGGATTCACAAGTTGTGTTTCCTTATATTTAAAACTAGAGGGTTGTTGGTTAGAACGCCAGTGAATCTGCATGTGAGAGTTCATTTTGGGAAAGTTATTGATGCTCTCTTCTCCTTATAAATTTTTACTAAAGCTATATTTATCTCACAGCTGTGGTAGAATAGTTAAGCTGGACCCAGCAGCTGACAAACTTAAAGCAGACCGGCAGGTGGCAGAGCAAAAGAAGTTAAAATAGATATGACAACTAAACAAACACGGCTGCACAGCGGTAACAAAAACTCAAAAACACAGACACAAATGAGACATGACAAACTAACCTTCAAAATAAAACAAGAAGTAACCTGATGAAAAGCCAACTGAAAATAAGACATGCAGACAGACAAATAAAAAACCAGAGACAATACAGAAACCATTAAAATGCACTTGTCTTAACTCGCATTACGAAATGTTTTATTTTGTTTGTTTGTGTCCCACAGATACATTATGATCAAGATGATGTTACAATTAACTATGAAAACATCGGGGTTTCTGCTGCTTCAGTCAGATTCAACTGATCAACTTGGCTTTTATATTACCAGTATCATCTCATCCAGTTTTATAGATTAAATAGTATAAAATAGAGAAGTTTATTCAATGTAAGTCGTTCCCATTAAGTTGATTCAGCTCATCTGCGTGTTTTGCTTTCAGTGGGTGAAATGTGTCATCATTCACCCTTCTTTACTCTTCTTCAGTCACTCGGATATTTGACGAAACATGTTCCCCTCAAACCGCTATGATCTGATTGAGCATGTATCAAGACCATATACATAGTTGTTTTGTGTTTCAATATTCTGATTATGGATTTATATTATGGATATTCAGGTCTTGAACTTGTATGAGTTTTATTACATCCTGTTCAGACCTTCACTCACATCTTTGATTGAATAGACTTAGAAGAAGAGGAGTCGAGGATGTACAAACCGAGAAATAGGTAGCCAATAAACAAGTTTCACAATTAACTCTCTTCTATGTATACCTATTCTCTAGCTCCACTCTAAACCTATCTACCCATTTGACCTACTTGACCACAGTTTCTCTTTTACATTTGTTAATAAACCACATAAAGACTGTTTCTGTGCACGTGGATCTTTTTTATGCTCTCCTAATATATTTGTGACACAATACTTCATGGTTCTGTAAATTACTGAAATGAAACAACCTGAGACTTGAGGTGAGAGAACAGGAAGTTGTGTGGTGAGAGAGGCTGACAGAGAGACTAGCAGCTGGAGGTGGCTGAAGTACAGACATTCCTTATTTAAATCAAAGTGCAGATACATGTGTTATAGAACATCCTGGCAAATGTTGAAGTACTGACTCAACTTCTTTTAATCAAGTTAAATGGAAAAGGTGCAGCATTTTAAATGTACTCAGTAAACAGTAGTTGAAAAGTAGTTTGCTTACATTTCTACCAGCTATAATAAAATAATAATAGAAACAGGAATACAGTTAAAGGGAAAAATGAGGACAGCCATTTGGTTAAAGTGGGATTTGGCACATTGGGAAAATCTAGTACTAGTTGTAGAGGCTCAGTGTGAGGTAAAAGAATGACTCACAACTCCAGTAATCTTCTTTGTATAGGCTATTTATCCTGCACTAAACTGCTGATTGTTTTCACGCAACCTTTAAATAAAAGTTAGTTTAACTCACTTTACATTTAAATATAACCATTGTTCTTTCTCTCCTTTCCAGTCTTTCTTACATCTTTCTCCATCTCTAAGTGAACTGCTCTCTCCTTCAGGGAAATACAGCAGCTGTACCTTATCATTTCTCTTTATGGTAATTTCCCTTTATTCGAAATATCTTCATGAATTTCCCTTATATGGGTACATTATGAGCAAACCCACTCCAGGTTTACCACAGAAAACTGTCACAGGGCCACAAAGGTTAAAAGCGATGTGGGGCCTGCATGGCCTAACCTTCAGTGTGGGGGGGAGGGAATTTTGTGGGTTAGGCAGCTTTTGGAGCACCAAGGGGAAAAACTACTGGGGGCCTGTTTTAGTCCACTGACCTGGGCCAACGTGGGGTGTAGGTTTGCCTTTCCCAACCTACCCCACAGGGCACAGTTTCATTCTGTTTGAAGATTGGTAGAGATAATTTACTGATATGATCAGTGCTAACCTTTTTTTTTGCGGTCTCGCACCTCTAGAGCTTTGCTGCTGTTGTAACCACATTCACACCAAATTGCTTCCTCTTCCCTTCTCTGAAATGAAGTACTTTAGATTAACAATAAAGAATACACGAGTCTCAGACCACTAAAATAATTTATCTTGGTTTTACCTTGGTTAAAAGAGGACCTAAATGCAGGACTTCTGAATAAAGACAGTGGATTTATTTACAATGAAAAAAGACCAAAAAGCAGTGGCAACAATCCACAGTGTGTGTGTTCTTCACGCACCCCTGCCCAATTCCTGTGCGGTGATTGTCCTCTAAGGTCCGTGGTGTTTCTCCTCCTCGGCGATATGTACATTAGTGTTCTGATCCCGCCACAGGTTTCTGCAATTCTCCTGGAAACAAGAGATGCAACAGTGAGTACATTCCCATCCACCGGCCGACAAAAACACCTTCACCATTCAGAAAGGAGAGTCACTGAAAAACATGATCATATGTGCTGTGTTCTTAGTGTAACACGTACGCCACTGCTGTCACACACACAAATGTGTACAAAGGGAAACAAGGGACCAGGAGCATATTACGCCAACAAACAACCATAAATGATCCAGAAAGACAAATAGAAGTCATAATATTCAATACACCCAAAAATAACACATGAGCACTGGGCCCCCAGGCCCAGGCCCATGACATCTTCAGCTCTGTGTTCTTTGTGCTTTCTAAAATAAACAGAAAGAGGGACCGCATTATCACAAATATTTATCTTAACTTACAATCTTCACACATTCATCTTGTTCAGTCTTCTCTGCAGAGTGTCAATTATGTCATTGTCACAAATACACTCTGGCAATGTACACAATGAGTATCTGGTAAATGTTAATATAATTTACCTTTATAATAATTTCACTTTATAAAAAACACCTTCGTGAATTTCAGAGAGGTAAAAAGATGATATAGTCCATCTATAAAACATAACATCAAAAGAAAATCTAAAATAATATTGCTAAGGGCTGTGGTCAGGAAGTGTCAGTAATGACAGGAAGTACAAACAGTCTTAAAGATGCATCAGTTCAGAGACGGTGACAGTTGAGATCGAGAATAAGAAAGAATTAAGACAGAGAAGCACGATGGATGAATTCAGATGGATTCAAATGTTTTTATGTCTGATGCTGATGATTCAGATTGCAGGTAAGAATACAGGAAACATTTAAATAGCAGTCAAACTAAATATTATCTATATTATTACAATATCAAAATTTTATCATAAACCTTTACCTAAAATGATCTTCACTCTGAAAAGTGCTATATTCTAATCTATTTTTGATTCCTCTCTTCAATCTTTACAATAGTATCGGAAAATGATACCTCAACGTTTATAAAAGTTGGAGATGACGTCACTCTGCCTTGTCTAAATGTGATAGATCAGCAGAATAACTGTGATGGCACCACTTGGGTCTTTGGTTCAAGAAACAAAACAACAGTAGAGCTGATCAGACTTGGACGGATTGGCAAAACTAAATCAGACAGACTGAGTGTTACAGCGAACTGCTCTCTGGTTCTAAAGAACGTCACAGTTGAGGATGTTGGTCTTTATTACTGTATACAATACAAATCAGAAGAAGCACAAGTTGAGGAAGCTCGGGAACGTGAGTCACTGGTTGTTCTCTCTGTCATTACTGGTAAGTATTTACATTAAAATATTTTTTCAACTTAAACTATTTTTAGAATATTAAACAGATTTATTATATTAGACAGATTTAACACCGTTTGTGAAACTGGATTTAAGAAATACGTGTTTTAGTTGGGTAAAGCTTTTAGAACATGTTCAGCGACATCTTGTGCCAGTACAGAAGCTGATGTCACCTGGTTGGTTGCTCCAAATTCATTTTTGTTAGCTAACTAGTAACAGGACCAGTAACTCGGTGTAAAACAAGGACACTAAAATTGAAAAGCAGTCTAAGGTGATCACTGTTGTACTGACCTGGCAGCAACACATCCACTCAATTAGTCTCTTTAGCAGTAAGTGCTTTTTTGTTGTTTGGCTAGCTGCAGTGAAATGGAAAATCCACCTGTTAGCTGTAATGTTCAGGGTTCAGTGTGTAGAAGAGCCTGTTTGAGTCAGGTGACAGGTGTTTAACCGGACTGACAAGCTAAAATCAGAAACTTTGACTAACCGCCACAATCAGTTTACGTCACAAAATGCAATCAGGACTATTTTATGCAATAAGATTGTGTTTATTTTCCCAAGCACACCCAAACAGGTACAATATTATATGCAGCATCACAGTCCAAACGTAACTAGGTTTATTACATTTATTGCACTGGCACAAAATGGTGCTAAACTAAACTAAAATGTTCTAAACACTTAAAATTTAAACATGCTTTTCTTAAATCCAGCTTCACAGACACTGTTAAATCTGTGTCAGTTAATGAGAGTAGGTCTCCATAGTGTAAATTAGCCTTTAGACATGTAGAGTACATGTCATGATCGGAGGCAATAAGACGCAGGGTTCTCAAGCACGAACCGCTTTTTATTGAATTGTAGCAGCAGTGTACGTGGTTACATCAATTTCTGGAAAACACATATACACACCCGTATTCTAGCGACCTCTAGTGGCTGCCCCCATAGTAGCCTTACTAGGACAACATAAACAGATTTCACAACAGTACAAGTTATCAAAATAACATGACTAATTTGTGCCGTTTTTGTCACAAATTATGTTTGACAGTAACTGAACATGAGGACACGGATCAGGTCATTTTAACCTGCTCTGTGTCGACATCTGACGAGTGTCATCACACAGTGAAGTGGCAGATTAAGGGTCAATATGTGGACAAAGACAACAAACAAACACGGATTGCACAAACTGACTGCGCCACCACTCTGTCCTTTCTGGAGTCTCACAATATTTACCCATCAAGATATAACATAGTGTGTGAAGTAACGGATACTGACACAGGAAAAATACAGCAGTTCACCTTCAAGCATCAGCTCTTGGCAGTTGAGGAAACAGGTAACATCATGATAAACTGTTTACTATCATCAAATCATCAAACACATTGCTTATTTGGATCTTTATTTTTGTTGTTTTGTCTTTAATGTTTTTCAAGGTGGCACAAAAGTAACAAAAACCAAGTACAATATATGTACAATATATATGTCATGTCCAAACGATAGAACTGAACAAAGGTGTACAACGAAGGCAAAATAGCTGTTGTACAAGCATCTCTCCCTTTAAAAAGGCCCTTGAGGCTGATATTCTCCTGGTGGAGTTTGCTTTTATAACCTGTGGGAAAGTAAAATCTGGTGCTCTAGGCCAGTGAGATAACCTTCATAATCTAGTGAATGAGCCTCTATTTAAACAGGGCTCTAGATTAACAAAGCAGGGAAGCAACTGGTCGCATAAACATGTACAGGGAGTGCAGAATTATTAGGCAAGTTGTATTTTTGAGGAATAATTTTATTATTGAACAACAACCATGTTCTCAATGAACCCAAAAAACTCA
>NW_005187876.1:212079-213599 GCF_000239375.1 Pundamilia nyererei
TAGGAGGATTGAGGCTTCTTTCTCTTGGGGGCAGGTCCCTCTGGAGGCCTGTAGTTGGACCTTCGCTCCAAGCCACCACGTGTGGAACTGTATCCGTAGGCTGTGGCCTCACTGGTGGTGCCCCCATTCCAGCAGTGAGTGTATTGTCTTGGCAATAGGCAAAGAAATGGCGGGCCTGGGAGAGCTAGCTGCATATCATGTCTGAGGATGGTGTTACGCATTGTCTGGTCCTTCCTCAGCTCAAATTTAGCCTGGACAGCTTCAAGAAACTGCCAAAGTAATCCACAAGCAGATACTACCTAATAGCTAGCTAACTGCATGCAACATCCAGAAGTTACTCCTAACCTTCAGACTGAGACAAATATGGGTCCATAGACTTGGTACCTTACTTTAAAGTAAAGGAATTTAAAAATAACTGAAAACTGTACCCAAATTATTTTAATAAATATAAGTTTTCATTCTTTTTACAGATTTTTCTGTATCTTCGAGGTTCATTATTGTCTCTGCGGGCTTAGCAGCACTTTCAATAGCTGCTGTGACAGTCAACACATGGACAAGAACTAAAGGTAAATTTAATTTAATCATGTAAAGTTAAAGATTTAGAATTTTCACTTGTAACTGAAATTGACTTTCTTCTCTCATTTTAGGGAATAAAACACAGATGGATAAAGTTGCCGTAAGTGCATAACTCAGTAATGCAGTATAAAAGCTTAAAAACCTGAATGTTGAGTTTCTAATGTTTGATATACTTGATATCACTGCAAGTGATTATGCTGAGATTACTTTAGATTTCTTGTACTAAATGTTGATTCAGCAGAGGACTGAGGTTCAGAAGTTTAAAATGCAAAAGGTGCGGTTCTTACCCAGCAAGCTACACACAAAACTAACCTTCAAAATAAAACACAAATTAACCGGATGAAAAAAAAAAAGAAAATAATAGAATTACAAAGACAAACAGTGAGATACAGATTAGGCAAACAAGGAACAGAACTTTAAAACAGGAAGAGGAAACTAACAATTATAACTTAAACCAGAGATAATTACAAAACCATTATTACAAGATTATTTGTCTTAATCTCACATCTTATGCATTTTATTTTATTGTATTTTATTTGGTTATTTTCTGCAGGTGCATTTTAATAAAGAAGGGGATTAAGTTTCAAAAAATAATAAGCATCCGAATCTCTGCTGTTTCTATCAGATTGTGCTGATCGACATCAACTCAACAGAAAAACTGCTGTTATATTATCAGTATCATCTCATCTTGCTTTATAGGTCACATCCTTAACCCTATAATGCCATTTGCATCATATTTGCTACATGAGTTTCTGAGACTGCTATCTCATCAACATGATCAATACTTGCCATAATTTCAAAATGTAATGAACAAAACTATGTTTTTTGTCTAAAATTGTCTAAAAAAAACTTGCTAAAAATGCCTAATGTATTAAATGTGATGCAACAAATAATATATCATAAAAATATATAACAAACAACATGATGTAGCAAAAAAAGGATTG
>NW_005187876.1:214037-218020 GCF_000239375.1 Pundamilia nyererei
TCAAACCTGGTTAGCACTATAACTTTTCTCAAATGTGCAGGCCTCTACTGCTGTTGTAAGACACATCCCCTTTAGTTCACAGTAATAAGTCTTTCTGTTCTTTTCTACTTCATTTTATTATTCTAATATAAGGTAGTAACAGAAAGAGGAACTGTTGATATTTATTTTGACTGACAGTTTTCACACATTCAACTTCATCGGTCATCTTATTTTTGAAGATGTCAAACACGTTATTGCCACAAACACACAGCAGGAAATGAAACAATGTTCACCTTTCTTCATCTGATAAACGGATTAACAAGAAACTAAAAACATAGTAATAATAATAACAATAAATTAGATTATTTTTTACCAAGGGTTCAACATAAGGGCAATGATACGATGATTTCAAGCTGGTTTATCTTGAGCTATATAAAGAGTGTCCTTAGACTGTGATGAGAAATGAGTGACTGTTTATTTATACTCTCCAGCATGTCACTTATTCAAGTGTGAAATGACTATAACTAACACAGGAAGTGCCACTGTCTACCTTCACCCCTCAGCCCACACATGAAGAGGCAAGTGAGATCATGAAGAAGATTAAAAAAAACAGATGAAAAATATTAAAACATTTTTGTTTGTGTTATTTTGTTTATTAAGATAAAACAAAAACAAACCAGAAAAACTGAAAAAGCACACTTACAAGGCACACAATTACCTGTTATATGTACATGTCATTTTTCATTTTGTTACTTACATATTTTCATGTTATGTTCAAATCAATTCCCCAAAAGTAGCCACTTTATAAAAAACATGACAACATGGCAACTGTCTAGGATGGCTGGATGCCTCCAGGGTGAAGTATTCTGAGCATGTTCTAGCAGGAGGAGGTTCTGGAGCAGACCCAGGACACAGTAAAAAGATTATATTGCTTGGCTATCTTGGGAGCAACTAAATGAACCGGAGCGGGGCCAGGATGAAGGAAGTCGTCTTCTCTGCTGACACTTTTGCTCCAACGAACCAAACCCTGATAAGTTTTAAAAGATGAATGTTTTTTAAAGTGCGTTGCCTTTCCTCTGTACTTTCTTTTTTCTAATAGACTCTTTTAAAAATTAAAGGAAGCTGCATTGATGCACACGCACACATTCAGCCTCCTCAGTCATTTTTAATTCTTCGTGGTGTCAAACACATCACTGAGGGAACGGAAACAACATGCACCTGTTAAAAATAACTTTATGATTTTGAAATGTGTTGCACCATTGGTGTGTTAACATCAGGGAAGTGACATCTCACTAATCACAGGAAACACAAATGATCTTAAAGAGCCATCGGATGCAGCCCCATCAAGATTAAGAACAAGAAAGAAGTGAGACAGAGAACCACAATGGATGAATTCATATGGATTCAAATGTTTGCATTGCTGCTGATTCAGATTACAGGTAAGGTTGTTGGGCGCTGTTTTGGTTTATGGAATTTTGGACCGTGTTTATTGTTGTGGTGATCTTTTTCTTAGTCTTGGTATGTAATAGTTTAGTTTTCGTGTGCCTCTTTGTTTCATCATTTTCTAGGTACTTGTTTATTTAGTCACTTTCCATGGGAAATATGTGCAGCAAAACACAATTTTATATGACGACCTTTATCCTACAACACAGCCTAAACTCTCTTAGACAAGCTTTCTTGCAAATTTTTGAAATATTTCTCCAGGCTTCTTGAAAGACATTCAAAACTCTTCTTTGGATGGTGGCTGCCTTTTGCTCTGTTTTCTGTCATGATGATCCCACACTGCTTGTCCAGAGTCTGGGGAGGCCAGTCGTGATTTAATTATTTCTTTTAACTATTTTTATATTTTTATTTTTTACATAGAGCCTCAAACATGTAAATACACATAAATCTAAATTTATCAGGAGGGATTTTGGCCCACTTCTCTTTATACACACTCTCTAAATCCTTTGTTTCTTGGCTGCTGCTGGGCAACTCAAAGCTCCAGCTCTCTCTACAGATTGTCAGTACTGAAGTTCAGCAAACTCTTTTGTTGCCTTGGAGAAGTGTTCTGGTCATTGTCAGATACATAACGGTATACATTTTCCATGGTGCTAGCCTCAGGTGTGCCCAGACCTAACCCCACCCAAGCCCACAGTGTGGGTTTCATATGTGTCTTAAGGTAAATAAGATATGTGTAGAGTGTTTCTCAAAAAAAAACCCAAAAAAACCTGCTACTTTAAATTCACTTGCTTATTCAGATTTTCTGGCAGATTTTTATACTGTTGTTTTATACCTTCTCTCAGACTCCTATTTGTAATCAAATTTGTGCTATGTTTTCATCTACTGCACAGTAATCCACTTCATTATTATAAATAGTGCACAGCAAACAATACCATGGTATGCCTGTACTCTTGGGCTGTGTGAGTCAGGCAAACCCATACTTATCCCTCTTTAAGGCTTCTGTGGTGGGAGGTTTGCCTGCTGCTTCCGGTTCCCTGACACTGCTGCTCTTGGCTATGCAAACTCCACCATGGCCTCCTCCTTCTGGGGTGGACGCACATCATCCTGATGTGTGGCCTCAGGTCTGGGGTTTCCTCAGTCATTCTCTGCCCACCTGGGGCTCTTATAGGCGAGCATTGTTGCAGTTTCCCACCCACCTAAACACACAGCAAAATGACATGTTTGCTTGTGTACCTTTCTCTGTTTTGTCTTTCAGGTTTGATATTTTGTATTTTGTTACAGATGCAGCACTTGGAGACACAGCAAGTGCCGATGTTTGCTTCATCATCGACGTTTCCCTATCTAACTACCCCCCTTTTGTTTCCCTTCAGGGTTTCCCCCTAACCCTTCTGTCCCTTATTTTTTCTATTCCTTCATTTTCTTTTCCCATCTTTTACCAACCTGGTCTTCACTCCCTGTCCACTTTAGCATAATACCCACAAGGATAATTATATGAATAATATAAGAAAGTAAAAGAAATAAAGGAAAAAATAACACTAGGCGCCTACACAGGGTCTACAGTGCTGCTTTTGGAAAAAGAAATATGTGTGGCATAAAAAAGCATTGTTCTACAAAAAAGAGTGTTGGACACGTGCATAATATTGTGTCTAAACTATCTTAATTCTTTTTCTTTAAAAAAAAAACAACTTTTGTATTTAACTTATTTTCTTATTTCTCTCCAATCCTGTCAGCAAGAACTGCAAATGTAACATCCATTGTTATGAAACTCGGAGATGACGTCACTCTGCTTTGTCTGAATGCGATGGATGACCAGAATACCTGTAACAATACAATGTGGGCCTTTGCTTCAAGAAACAAACCAACAGCAGAGCTGTTCAGGTTTGGGGAAATTGGTGAATATGCCAAATCTAAATCAGACAGACTGACTGTTGCTGTAAACTGTTCTCTGGTTATAAAGAAGCTCACAGCTGAGGATGTTGGTCTTTATTTTTGTCAGCAATACAAGTTGGGGAAAAAACAAGCGCAACACTCTCTACTTCATCAGTTGGTGGTTGATCTCTCTCTTATTACTTGTGAGTATTTACACTTAAAAAAATATTGTCTGCTCAAACTGAAACTTCAGGCATGAAGATTCCAGCAATGTGGTTGTTTAATTTCTTTCTCTCACATTATCTCCATCTTCACCAGTGAATGAACATAAAGACAATAGTAAGGCAATTTTAAACTGCTCTGTGCTGCCATATGAAGAGTGTCATCACACAGTGAAGTGGCTGATTGACGGTCAAGATGTGGACAAAGATAACAAAGAAGTATTGACCATGCAGACTGACTGCTCCACCACTGTGTCTTTTCCAAAATCCCATGAATTATACTCATTAAAATATAACTCAGTGAAATGTGAAGTGACTGATACTGGCACAGGAGAAGTGCAGCAGTTTACCTTCATCAGCAATCAGCGCTCTGGCCAAGACACAGGTGAGCTCATAATCATTTACTGGATGGATTTCAAGTTTTTGAAGTCCAAAGACATGCAGCTTGTGGGGATAGGTTAATTGGATAAT
>NW_005187876.1:218294-222571 GCF_000239375.1 Pundamilia nyererei
TCTGTGGGTTTAGCAACACTTTTAATAACTGCTGTAACAGTCAAAATATGGACAGAAGTTAAAGGTAAATTTAAAAATGATAAGTTTGAATAAATTTTTATTTTTATTTTAAACTGGAATTGACTTCCTTCTCTCATTTTAGGGAACAAAACACTGATGGATAAAACCACAGTAAGTACAACTAAACTAAACTCAACAACTTGAACTAGAAATTACAAGTTAACAAAAAAAGGCTGCTCAGTGGTAGCGGAAAAGTAAAAAGCTAGACACAATATAAGGAGAACAAAATTGAGTGAAAATACTATTCAACAGGAGAAAAGGACAAAGGAAACGTCCACATGATAGGAAGAGGAATA
This sequence comes from Pundamilia nyererei, assembly GCF_000239375.1. Classification (NCBI taxonomy): domain Eukaryota; kingdom Metazoa; phylum Chordata; class Actinopteri; order Cichliformes; family Cichlidae; genus Pundamilia; species Pundamilia nyererei. The sequence continues at coordinate 218,651 of NW_005187876.1, forward strand.
AAGAAAGGTAGAAAAAGGCACAAAAAGGCACGTGATAAATTAGCCTTCAAAATAAAACAGGAAGTAACTGACTAACTGAAGAAACAATAGATACCAAACAAACAGTAAAGCACAGATTGGCGGAAAACACTGAGAAAAGGACCAAATATTCAAAAACACAAAAGAAGAGAAAAGATTTATAATGGAAACTAAAGATAATTACAAAAATGTATTTATCATTATTACATAATTTATGATCTGATGCATCTTATTTTGGTTTTGGTTTGTTTGGGGTTTTTTTTTCTACAGGTACATTTTGATAACAAAGAAGATCATGTTACAATAAAGTCTGAAAATATTGGAGACTCTGCTACTTCCATCTGACTGCAATGATCATCATCAAAATCAATTCCAGTTGCTGTTCAGTCATCAGTATCAACTTTTATAATTGGTTAAATGCTAGATATAAAACAGATGCTAAAGTAATTTTAGTAAAAATGATTGGTTCTTTTTTTTACTTCAGTCTAGACGTGTATTTAAATTTTCATTTCATTTTTTATAAAAGGATGTTGGTTTTGATAAATGACAGAATCTGCATCAATATTGTTGCTCGTGATATAGTAATAAATTAAAATGTATTTCTATTCAGTTTTGGTGTAATTTTCTTCTAATTAATCCTTTATTCAATACTTTATACATTAACACTTGTGCATAGAGCAAGATTACTGGGCTGAACAGGGTCAATGGATTCCCTGTAAAGAGATTTGTAGATGTGGGTAAAAGAGGGTCTTAGGCATAGGACACTTAACTTCTTTAAGTTGCTTGAAGACGTTTCACCTCTCATCCGAGAAGCTTCTTCAGTTCTAGGGTTAAATGGTTGATAGTTCCCTCTTTTTCCCTTCAGGCTTAGAGGGAACATTTTACATTCAGTGTTGTAGGGTCCTGATTACTCCAAGTTTGTGTTCCAGAGGGTGATGGGAGTCAAAGACGAGGTACTGGTCCGTGTGTGTGGGCTTTCAGTAAACTTCAATGTTGAGGTTTCCTAGGGTGACCAACCGTCCTCTTTTCCCCGGACATGTCCACTTTTCACGTTCTGTCCGGGGCGTCCGGGGGGATTTTGGAGATTGATGAAAATGTCCGGGTTTTCCTATAGTCCGACAGGGACCCATGTGTTTGAAGTCATCCCCAAACTGCTGCTTTGTAAGCGCTTGTTCTGTGCTCACAGACGGGACAGACGGTGCGCAGCAACCCGCCTAAGGATGTTTAAAAGATCCCAAAGCGCAAGTCATCATTTGAGATGAACTGCAAAAGAAATTTTCCTCGTACTGACCCAGTGCTGGTAATTTTTCTTATGCAGATGAGGCATTATTTCTGTACCATTATTTAATTCCAGAGGCTTTTAAGTTGTTGTTGTTGTTTTTTTGCGCTCGTTGACTTGTAAAAGCCTATATGATAATTTTTTCCACACTTAAACAGTGTTTCAAATCCCCAAAAACAGAGATTTTTTAAATCTCCGCAAAATCTCAGTTTTTGCGTTAACGTGTGGACGAGGAATACGGAGTTCATCACGCAACGTCAAAGGTATGTGCCTTTTTCCCCGCTGTGTGCCACGTTACTGTTATCCTTTGTGTCTTCCCTGGTCAACTTTATGTTTTTATCCACAGCGTTAATGTGAGCAGTGAAGGATTCCACTTCTTGGGTTTTGATTTTGAACCAGGTGTCATCCACGAATCTGTACCAGCGGCTGGGTACTCTCACTTTAAAAGAGCCAAGAGCCTTTCTTTCCACTTCCTCAGTGTAAAGATTGGCTACAATAGGTGACACCAGGGAGCCCATGGCACATCTATGTTATTGTCTCTAAAAACCCTCGTTGTATTTGAAATATGTGGTGGTAAGGCAGAGGTCTAACAGTGTGCAAATCTGATCAGGGGTGAAGCTCCACCATTTGACCCTAGAACTGAAGAAGCTTCTCGGATGAGAGGTGAAACGTCTTCAAACAACTTAAAGAAGTCCAGATGCTTTACTTTCCAAGCTCCTTAGACTACGATGACCTGGATGACTGACAACCTTCAGAGACATCAAAGCAGACTGTTTTTAGGAATCTATTGTAGTGAAATATCTGACTGATATTCTTTTTAATTGATGACATTTTGTGTTGTCACAAAAGAAAAAAACATTACCATTAAATGTTTTAAAAATCGCACCCTGCTTGTGCAGAACACAGTTTCTAAGTGTCACAGTTTAGCTCTGAGCACTTCTATTCATGTATTACCCATTCTATCCACCAGAGGTCCTCAGTCTTTCAGTAGGCCATCCACTCGGCCCACTCACTTGTAAACTACAGGTCTGAGCAGGTGTTTAAAATCATGTATGGATTTATGAACAGCTTTTATTTCTTGTTTTTATTAATTGTTAATGAACTAACTTGTAAACAACCTGAACTGTATTTTTGGGACTACAACTGTCTGTTCTGCTGTGCTGTCTGTTTTCTAACATTAGAGGAAAGAGGGGCTGTATTAATGGAAACATTTATCTTGACTAACAATCTTCACAGATTCAGCTTCCTCGGTCAACGTCTTTTCAGGTTATTAAACACATCACTGTCACAAATGCACTCTGAAAACAGACACAATGTGCACTTGGTAAGTCTTATAAATACAGGCCATTTACCATTACCATTTATAATCGCTTTGTGCAATAATATCCCTTCATAAAAACAAATTACTTCATGCATTTCTGAGAAAATGAGAAAGACTGCACCTATGGAATGTAAACATGAAAAGAAAACTGCTAAAGTTGTGAAGAGGATGTGACACCTCAGTAGTGACAGGAAGTACAAACAGTCTTAAATAGTCATCAGTTCAGAAACGTTGACAGTCAAGAAAAGAAATGAGACAGAGAAGCACGATGGATGAATTCATATGGATTAAAATGTTTTTATGTCTGATGCTGGTGATTCAGATTACAGGTAAGAATTCGGGAAACATTTTAATAGCAGGAAAACACCTTTACAGTAAACTGCTGAGCATGCTCTGTTGTTTGAGGGGAGCTCAGGACATGTTCGTTAACTTGTGTCTAAATTGGTCTTCAATCCGATTCTAAAAAATGCTGTATTCTATTTTTATTTATTTTTATGTTTCTCCTCCATCATTTCAACAGTATCTGCAACTGAAACCTCGATTTTTATTAAAGTTGGAGATGACGTCACTCTACCTTGTGTAAATGTGATAGAGGACCAGAATAACTGTGATGGTACTACGTGGACCTTTGCTTCAAAAAACACAACAGCAACAGAAGTGATCACCTTTGGAGAGATTGGTAAAAAAGCCCAAATGAAATCAGACAGACTGAGTGTTACAGCAAACTGTTCTCTGCTTATAAAGAAGCTCACAGCTGAGGATGTTGGTTTTTATTACTGTCAGCAGTACAAACTGGGAGAACGTAAACATCTAGTTTCTGAGTTTTTGGTTGATCTGGCTGTCATCACATGTGAGTATTTACCAAACAGTGGTACGCAAAGGTTTGGGCACCCCTGATCATTTTAATGATTTGTCTTTTTAAATCATTGGTTGTTTGGATGAGCAATTTAATTTAAATATATCATATAGCAGATGAACACAATGATATTTGAGAAGTGACATGATGATTATAGGATTTAAAGAAGGTGTGCAATAGTTATTTAAACAAAATTAGGCAGGTGCATATAAGATAAGATAAGATCACCTTTATTAGTCCCACTCGTGGGAAATTTGTTTTGTTACAGCAGAAAGTGGTAAAGTCTTAGTTCAAACTATAGGATCAAGACATTCCTTTGTCCCCCTCCCCAGCCTCTCGAGGTTCTGGGGTGAGGTTGTAGTGTTTTATCACAAGCACATCCCATGTAAAGGTTTGTTTGATGTTTGGTAAGCTTTCTGCCCTTTTTATGGCTTCACTGTGTTGTGT
>NW_005187876.1:224057-225515 GCF_000239375.1 Pundamilia nyererei
TCCAGCTTGTCCTTCAGGACTGTGAGAAGAATGGTGTTGAAGGCACTGGAGAAATCAAAGAAAATGATTCTCACAGTGCTCCCAGCAGTCTCCGGGTGAGAGAGGGAACAATGTAGGAGGTGAATGACGGCATCATCCACTCCAATGCCAGGCTGTTAGGCAAACGGAAGTGGATCCAGTGATGAGCTCACCAGGGGCCGAACCTGAGTCAGGGTCTTAAACAGGTGGGATGTCAGAACCACCGGCCTGTAGCTGTTGAGGTACTTGGGACGTGAAGTCTTTGGCACTGGTACAACACAGGAGGTTTTCCAGAGCTGTGGGACTCTCCCCAGCCTCAGGCTCAGGTTGAAGATGTGCTCCATCACGCCATGCAGTTGATCTGTGCAGGGCCTGACCACCCTTGAGCTGATTCCATCTGGACCCGCTGCCTTCTTGGCTTTAATCCTCCTCAGTTCCCTCCTAACCTGGGTGGTTGAGAGAGACAGACTGGAGCCTTGTGTTGAATGTGTATTGGATGCTATTGTTGGGGATGGGGAGGAGTGAGCAGGGTGAATAGAGGAGGTGTGACCAATGATTTATAAAGAAAAATCATTAAAATTATCAGGGGTGCCCAACCTTTTGCATACCACTGTATTTGGAGCTGAAACTGCATTTTTAGAATAACCTTGCAGTATAACAGTAATTATCATAATAGTGATTAATTTGTCTAATCTGTGCTATCTTTGTCTCACATGTATATGTATTGGAGTCACAGTAACTGAAGATAAGGACACTGATGAAGTGACGTTAAACTGCTCTCTGCTGACATATGAGGACTGTCACCACACAGTGAAATGGCTGTTAAATGGTTACAATGTAGACAGAACTAACAACCTAACAGAAAGATCACAGACTGACTGCTTCACCACTGTGTGAAATTCTCACAATTCAAACGTCTCAAGGGACAATATAGTGAAGTGTCAAGGAACTCATACTAACACAAGCAAAGTACTCTTTACCATCATCCATCAGGCCTCTGGTGAGGAAGCTGGTGAGATTACAATCAGTTGTTGAACATGAATGGCGGGATACAAAGTTTGGATGCAGATTTCTTTTTCTTTTTTTTCACAACAAATGAAAAAACTGAAAAATGTTTTGATTATGATTTTTCATTTATTTAGTTGGGACAAACAAAACAAAGAATCCAGCCAGAAAAACTGTAAGCAGCACAACATCAGTAACAACCACAGCCGTGAAGGATATTTCAAAAGGTAGTCACTCAAACATTCATCCTTTTGTTATGAATTATCGATTTTTTTTTGATTAATAATGTTTTTGTACACTTAATTTAGACATGTCAGATTTGATAAATGACAAACCTAAGAACTACATAAAGAGAAAAGTGGTCTCCATCCACTCATCCCCAACTGATTGCAGCCATCTGGCTCAAGAGTTGGGAGTTTGCCTTGGAATTGGAAG
>NW_005187876.1:226977-229056 GCF_000239375.1 Pundamilia nyererei
CCACTTGTTTCAAGAAATAAAAAAAAATACAACAACATAAATGTGTGAAAAATAGTGGACATAAAGACTTGAGTGGGAAAGTTTGGTGGCAAACATGATCACGAAGATGGTCGGTTTTCTCAGAATAAGCAAAGACTAATAGCCTTCACACCTTTAACCTCCTTTTCCTTCATTTGATATTTAAATGAAAAGAGAGGGAAGCTTACTAAATTCATTCAGTAAGTGACCTCACTATGATATCACTATGTGATAATTCATTTTAAAGGTAACAACACAAAACATATTATAAATGAACAACCTACCCACTAATGTTACATCATTCATCCTCTAACTGAGGAAGGCATGTTTTGCAACTTGAGTTTTGCTGACCTTGGAAACCAGAGGTGAGCAACCTGTAGACTACAAAACAATTCTTTCTGTCCCTCTGAGTGTGTGTGTTTGTACATGTGCACGCTCTCCCTCATGTTGGTTGTCTTTGGAAATTCTGTAAAAAGCTTACCTCTCGCACACATTAGTCACTTAAGTAGAAGCACAGATACTTGTGTAAAAAAACAACAACAACTCCACACGGATGAATAATGACTCAACTTCTTTAACTAAGTAAAAGTAAAAAGGTGAATCAGGAGTTTGACACTTCAACTGTTTGTTCCTATGTGATGTTTGTTTTCTAACAAACATCTTAGCTAAAACTCTTGACACATTCAACTTCCTCAGTCATTTTTTTAATATAATGTCAAACACATAACTGTCACCAATGCATTGTAGGGATGCACCTCCTGAGGTCATTTGCTAAAGTTGTGATGAGGAAGTGATATCTGATGAATAACGGGAAGTACAAACAGTCTTGAAGAGTCATCAGCTCAGAGACGGTGACAGTCGAGATCGAGAACAAGAAAGAAGTGAGACAGAGAAGCACGATGGATGAGCTCAGATGGAGTAAAATGTTTTTATGTCTGATATCAATCATTCAGATTGCAGGTAAGAATACAGGAAACATTTTAATAGCAGTAAAATTAAATATTACAATCCAAACCTTTATAATAAACCTTTGTCTAAAATGATCTTCACTCTGACTGTGAAAAGTGTTGTATTCTAATCTAGTTTTCATATTTCTTTTCAGAATTCTCAACAGTATCTGCAAATGAAACCACCATTTTTATGAAAGTTGGAGATGATGTCACTCTGCCTTGTATAAATGTGATAGATGAGCAGAATAACTGTGATGGGACTACGTGGACCTTTGCTTCAAGAAACAGAACACCAATAGAAGTGATCAGCTTTGGACAGCTTGGTGAAAAAGCCAAAAATGCATCAGACAGACTGAGTGTTACAGCAAACTGTTCTCTGCTTATAAAGACTCTCACAGTCGACGATGTAGGTTTTTACTACTGTAAACAATACAGATACCTTCAAAAGCACAGACACAAACGTCTGGTTAGCGAGTCTTTGGTTGATCTCTCTGTACTCACCTGTGAGTATTTTACATTATATTTTCAGGCGAACGATTTTTAGAACAATAATGACAGCAGTAATTAATTTTTCGAATTTGTGGTGTCTTTGTTTCATGTTATCTCCATCAGTGACTGAACATGAGGACAATGATAAGGTGACAATAAATTGCTCTGTGGTGACATATGAAAAGTGTCATCACACAGTGAGGTGCCTGTTTAAAGGTCGAGCTGTGGACAGAGATAACAATCAAATAGTGACTTTACAGACTGGCTGCTCCACCACTGTCTCTTTACTCAAGTCTCACCATGTTTACTCATCAAGAGATTACCTTTTGGACTGCGAAGTGAATGATGCTCATACAGAAGGGAAGCTGTTTACCTTCAGCCCTCAGCTATCAGGTGAGAAAACAGGAGACAAAATAATCAACTGTTTAAGATGATTGAACCCACCCAAAACATTTATTTGTTTGCTTTTATATTTATGCTGATTTTTTTTTAAAACAACAGATGAAAACATGTTGGTTGTGTCTTTTTCATTTTATTTCAGGTGACAGACAAAGGACAAATAATCCAACCAGAAAAAATGCAGCAGGCTACAGTCAGTCCAATACCCAAGGTATTTATTCAG
>NW_005187876.1:229361-234674 GCF_000239375.1 Pundamilia nyererei
AGTAATAGTCTTCTATATCAGTCTATCATAATAGAAGCGGTTTTCTCCTGGCAGCCCTTCCAAAGAAACCATTCTTGCTCAGTCTTTTTGACTTTTTGATATGACTTTGGTGGAATTAGACCAATGCTGGTAAGGTTGTTGCTGTATGTATATACACCTACCCGAGAGCTTCAGACCTGTAAACTGTCAAAGTTTCTTCTTTTATAGAAATGCCCACTCTTGATGATCAGTTAAGTCCATTTGATTAGTAGCATCTGACTCCAAGTTGCTCTCTTAATTCCTATGGAACGATTAAGGATGTATTTAGTTTGTGCTTAGGACTTTATGCATGATGTATTTATTTTATTTTTATTTTACATGTTTTAAGGTATGTGTTCAAACTGATTTAAATAAAAGAAATAGCCAAATACCTTCAGAAACAACATGTGTCTGTAAGTAAAATAACACGTCTGAACTAAAATCTCCTTACTGTTTTTCTTCCATACATCTGAAACGCAGTGACTATGATTCACATTGTGCTTTTGTGTGTTTCTGTTTTTGCTATGGTAACAGTGTCACAGTTTAAAATAGAACACAATGTTAGGCATATTTTGTGTGTCATGTAGACTTAGTTTAAGATACATAGAAAGTTTTTTAAATGTTTGAAAAAAGATTCACTGAAAATGGTTTTAAGTTTGTTTTTTGGGTTTGTTTCAGCTATCCATTGGTACGTCGTTGCAGCTGTGGGTTTTGTCTTGCTCTTGATAACAGCTGCATCTGTTATCAGATGGAGAAAAACAAAAGGTAAAAACATCAAAAGTTAAAACACATGCTTTTAACAGTAAATGTTACAGTTAATTGTTTTTGTCTTTCCAGCAAACAAAACACAGACGGATGAAGATACTGTGAGTTTTTGTTTTTTTTAAACCAATATATATATATAATTTTTTTAAATGGTTGTAGGAAATAAGAATAACAAATAAACACCAAATCAGCTCATCTCTGAGGAGTGTTAACAAGAACTAAACTGTCTTTATAAAGGACAGTTTTCCAACAGATGTAACTGTCTATTTTCCAGGGACTGAGTTTGAACTCTACAGAGACTCAGACTGCTACTTAAAAAAGTCCCAGCATGGGAAATCCCACACCACACCCACAGTACAGTCAGAGCACAGTTAAAACCACTTCTTCTTCTATGTGCTTGTTAAGTGCATGCGACTCAATGAGATCTTATAAAAGATAAGGAAGTTAGACTGAATAACAGTGGGACAGACCATGAGTTGTAAAACCTGAGGTTAGAGGTCAAAACATGTAAACTTTTTGAGATATTTTGCTCTTCGCTGTGTAGGTAGATCATGAAGTTTCCTATGCCACCGTCAGCTACAGAAAGAAAGCCAAGAATAAAGCCCAGGTAACGTGTCTTTCATAGATGCTTATGTTGTATACTGATATATTAATAGGTAATGTGTGCAAGCTGAGATTACAATTCATACTTAGCTTTAAAATTTGTTGAGCTCTATCTCTCTTATTTTAACACAGTGTTAATTTATGTTTATTTATGTATCTGACAATTCTCTTTGTTTTCAGGTTCAGGGTGATGATGAAGGTGATGCAGTGATCTACAGTGTTTTGATGGTTTCTTCATCTCCTGCAGCCACTGTCAACCCCAGTAACCCACAATAAAAAAGAAAATAGAGAAAATAGCAAAAGGATTTGACCTTTTTAAAAAAAATAAAAAATAAAAATGTAAATGGATGTGTGATTAGAGACTTCATGCTGTTGAATGGCAAGCATAAAACTATTATAGCAAATGCTGGGAGTCAATCGAGAATCAAGGCCATCTTTGGGTCATTCCCACTACTCAGTGTCATTTCTAGATAGTAACATTGCAAAAAGTACATTTCTAATTATCCATAATGTTATAATGTGATCTGAAAGAATGCTTGTTAAACTTTTAGAGAAATATACTGGTCAAGCTCAGAATATTAATACATTTTTCCAGGTTTTCCACATGTGGTGCAGGCCAAACATCCCACCTGTTACGGTACAATCTTATCTCTGTTACTGCGTTATTAATGTACAATCACTTTTCTATTTACATTTCCTAAGAGCTAAAATGTCCCTGTGTTTACTCTGCAAATGTATTTCAGGGGAGTGCTAATAAAAAAGTATTATCAAGAAAAGGCACAATTATTTTGAAGCATGGTGTAATTTCACTTAATTAGATTAGATTAGATTAAAAATGAATTTTAATGAAAACTTGTCCAATTTTGCAATTATTCCATTTGTCAAATTTATTACCTTCAATAACCACACAGATGTTTATCTTACGTTTTTTTAATTACTTAATTTTGAAAAAACAAACACATGTAACAGGTAGACAGAACATCACAGGGTGACTTCACACCCATGAAAGCTTGTACCCGTAAATTTTCAAGAAAGGCTTGTTATTTTTGGTGTAAGACATTTGAGGAGAAATTATTTCTTCACTGTCCATCTCCAAACCACAATTTGAACGTATACAGAGATAATCATAAAGCACAAAAGACAGTATGATTTGTTGTTGGTGCATTTTTTACGCAGACGACATAGAGATGAGATTAAAGAGAGCAAAAAAAAAAAAATGATATGAAACGTTTGAGCTGCAAAAATGTTAGCTTGTGCCGCTGTCATTTTAAAGGTAATAATAAAAAATATGCTTCTAGAGGCCATCAGAGGTCATGCTGGATCACCAAAGTCCAACAGTTTTGCTGCCTCTGATTCTCTCCACACATGGGCTGCAGTCTGCCTTCACAAAGTTCTTTTGTTACGTGTGCCCACAGATTTCCGAACATGGCTATCTTAGGAAAACCAGTGTGCATGGATTCATCCATATTTGCCATCACACACTTAAGCACCATTGGCAGTGAATTTCAGGTTCTGGTTCAGGCCACAACACATTTTACAAAAGCCTCTGATTTTTATGAAACAAGATAATGTTGTGGGATTCACGTTGGCTCGTTTAGAAATGTGCATGTACTTTTAACCTGTTTCCAGATTCCCTGGTTTACACATGAGTCCGTCTACCTGGCTTCAAAATGGTGTAGTCCCTTTTTTGTGAAAAAAATCTTTTTGTATGTGACTTGATCTGGAACCATATGTATCCACTGTTCAAATAGGAGCTCAACATTGAAAGTGTTGCAGTCTTTGTTTTGAAAAGGAGAACTACTTGGTTCAAAAGCACTGACATTGGCACTGCTGCTGTGTCATCTTTTCACCAAGTTGTTTGCACAGATTTCCCCATATGTCATCACTTTAAGATAAGATAAGATAAGATAAGATAAGATAAGATAAGATAAGATAAGATAAGATAAGATAAGATAAGATAAGATAAGATAAGATATCTTTATTAGTCCCACGAGTGGGAAATTTCATGTTAAGGCTGCCGACCAATTGCACGCAATGGCGGCGCCATCATACCCTCCGACCATACATAATCTCAATCTGGTCTCTCAATCTCCCGTTGGAGAGCCACGAGCTTCTCCATGATGTTATCAAACTTACGCTCCGTGATGTTGTCATTCTTGTGCTCAAAGAGCCGATTCTGAGAACTCACGACCACAGTGAGCTTCTCCAAGATGTAATCCAATTTGCGCTCAGAGGTGTTATTCTGAGTGTTCACGGCAGCCGCAAGCTTCTCCAAGATCTTATCCGTGCTGCACTTAATGAGCCCATTTTAAGAACTCATGCCTCGTTCCATCGTTTCAATCCCAGCGGGCAGCCTTGTGGGGGTTTGAACAGCCGGTTCCGCTTTCTTAATTCTTCGATAAGCCAGGGCCAAGCCAGCTCCGATCAGCCAGAACCCTGTTATCATGGTTCCGAATACATAGATATCTTCAGTAGGGATGGGTACTGCTATCCGGCTCCATTATGGCACGCACTTTGAGTACGTACGTTCTTTTAGAGCAGAGCTACAGATTAAAAATGTCCAAGGCGAAGCGGTCAAAAGTCTGGCTGTACTTCACAGCAAAAGATGCAAACTCAGCAGCCTGCAACAAGTGCTTTAAGGTGATACTGTGCAAAAGAGTTAACACCTTGAATCTGATGAAACACCTGGCAACGCATAGCGGGGTTTTTTTTTAAAGCCAAGAAATGCACCGTATTTGATAGCTTGCTGCAAGAGCCCACACCGAACACATCTACTGTGGGTGTGGTGCCTGTTATCGGACCCGGAGTTAGCAACATCCCCCAAGAACCCGAAGAGGTTGAGTCCTGGCCCCTAGCCCTGCCAGTGTAGCAGAAATGATGACGGATGATGATGGCAGCAGCAGCCGTTCTTCTCTGCGTGAGTAGCTTAATGTTGTTCCAGTATAATTTACGTTGAGTAGGCTAACCACGTTATTAAATTAATGCATGTAAGGTGAACTAGCAAACACCATTGTAGTTACATGTGGCTGTCTTCTTGTTTGATGGCAGATACTCCCTTCACCCTGGCCAAAAAGGCTAAAATGAACAAAGAAAAAGTGGGAAACAGCTAAACATGAGATGTTTTTGGACAAAGTTTGTGTTTTTTCCATTGATTATGCACTGCTTCCAGCCAAGAGTGATACCATATATCCCCTATAGCTGCAGAAAAGGCTAACATTGTTATCTTTTTACAAAAAAACAGCTAAACATGAGAGGTTTTTGGACAAAGTGTGTGTTCTCCATTCTTTAAGCACCGGTTCAAGCACCGTTTAAGCACCGGCACCGTTTCAAAAGTACCGGTTTGGTAGTAAAACCTAAATGATACCCATCCCTAATCTTCAGCGTCTTCGATCGACAGCCCCGCCAGGCATAAGACCCTCCAATTCTGCCACCCGTCCATATCCGGCAGGGAAAGTACCTCCAGGACACTCAGGCTCACCCGAGCCCAGACTTCTCATTGAGAAAAGGGTGTCAATTGCATTCAGGGACAAGTTGATCAAATCCATAATTCCTCTTTTAGGTTTTAGAGAACGACTGTGAAAGAGTGTTCCAGGCAAAAGTAATACATTACTTAGATGAAGAGAAGTTGTTTTTTTCCTTTGCAGTAATCTTTCCAATAATAATACATATGCACTAACGTCATGCTTGCGGTTAACAATAGCCTAAAGACACAAAACCAAGTTTAGTTTTTTTACCTGAAGTTTACATTTTTTTAAGGTTGGCATTTATTTTGTTTCTTTTTAATAATTATATTGATTCTATTGATTGTTTGCCAAGCACTGAGGTCTCTGCTTAGACTGTGCTACTGGGATCACTGATTTAAAAATGAGGCAAAAGCACCAAAGTTGTGCTCAAAAACAGTACAGTGAGCTACAACCTGTTGCTGTA
>NW_005187877.1:0-1432 GCF_000239375.1 Pundamilia nyererei
TACGAGCTGAGAGCATAGCCCTGTACAGTCACATCATCAATAAACACTAGTGACCTGGTTCTATTGGCAGCAAACTCTAATCTGTCCTTGCTAATTGTTTGCACCTTGTAGTAAACCCTCTGTATTTCCATTCGTGAAGACATCTTGACTGTAGACCATGACAAATTACTTTTAGGTCTTTAAAAAAGGAGCACTATGCAAGAATTTTTTTTTAAATTCTTAATGAGTTAATTTAGTACTTTTGTTAAACCCCTTGAATTAAAGTCTTCATTGTTTGATCTAAAATCCACTATGGTCGTGTGCAGAGGCAAAACTACTATAAAATGGGACATTATCCAAAATTGTAATTGTGTTTATTGTTATAATGGTTGATGCTCGTTAAACATTAACAGAGCTTCAAATTAGCACACTTGCAGGTAATCCTTGCCAGCCAAAAGGCGCTGGATGAGCTGATGGGCTGCATTAAGAAGAATATAGATAAAACCTAATAGACTATTTTGTGTGTTGAATCATGCAACGCAACTTGTAGGATCGAAGAATATTAATGTGTAGGTTGAAAATAGCATAATAGGCTACCTTTAAAACCAATGAAAGCCACCTCGCTGATCAATTTAAAAAGCTTTTTAAAATATGAAATGTTTGCGAAATGACAACAGACAACAGTAAACATGCAAATGTCACACAGTTCAAGGCACTTTCGGTTTTGCAAGGTTATCTCGGCTAAACATTTTCGTAGAACTGACAATATTCATTCAGAATGAGTAAAGCCTGTGACAACTCCATCAGAAATTAATACTCTTTGTGCCTGATTAGGCTTCTCTCAGTTTAGAATTAACTTCGACAACTGTCGGGTTTTTCCGTCGTTTCTCTTCGCTCCACCTCCTGTGCAGTCTGTAAGGTTGTCAGGGGCAACTGGGAGAGACGCTTTACCCTCACACCAGAGGCTACGCGACAACACTGGAAGTAACTGTCGATGTCTGAAGCCCTTTTCAGTCTCTACAGATAAGTTGGCGTCACTTTAGAAGAAAGTGAGCTGAGGTGGGTTTCGACAAGATGACTGACTTCGTTGAACGTTAGCGAGGGCCAGCCATAAATGCTAACTTTGACTAGCTTATCTGGCTTAGCTAATGTTAGCTGCTAGTTGAAGCTAATTTGGATTTATCGTCTTTCCAGTGATGCTGCTATCTCCTGTAATGCTACAGTATCAGCCGGTTTTGTCAAGTATTACGGTGAACTTATAGCTTCATTTAGGTCTGCATTGTTTACTGTTTGCATGTATCCTTTAATGAACTAGCCATGTCAACTCCAAAAAAACTAAACAAAAAAACTAAAACAAACACACAGCAACCTAAAGCAGAGAATGATACTTGACTCTACATTTTAGGGCTAACTTGTAATTTTTTTCCCAAAGCTTAACAAACAGAGGAATCCA
>NW_005187877.1:3841-9568 GCF_000239375.1 Pundamilia nyererei
TGACAACTATGTTTTGTCTCTTGATGAGACTCTGGGATATGAGAGGGGAGAGATGATCAACTGTGTTTCATACTGTGCAGGCAAAGGTAAAAGTTTGCACAGAATTGTAAATGAAAAGAAGCTTTTTCTTTCCCATCACCATATTCCTGAATGTTTCCAAATGCATAGGTTAAAAAAAAACTTGTTGCTTTTTTAAAAATTGTGCAACACTCAGAAATCCTAGCAGCTGGCACCACCAATGGACGCATAGCAATGTGGAGGATGGTGGTGCAGTCGGGTAGCAGTAGAGGTGACACTAAGCCCCAGTGGAAACTGCAGACACCAACAGAAATTGGAGGAAATGTCACTCAGCTACAGGTAATGTCTTGACCAGCATTAGTACATTACTTTCGTTCCATCCATGTTCTACCACTCCAGGTCTATCCCAGATGTCATGCCAATGAAGAGTCATCAGTTAAACTAACCAGTACAGTACTCTGAACAGATACTTTGGCTTCCTCCCACAATCCAAACATGCATGGGTTAGGGGTGTTTCGATTACATTACATAATTTTTTTAATGATTATGTCACAAACCATCTGTAGTGTTCTGTTTAGAAATTCCACTTTGATCTATCCTTCAGTGGGGCTCCAACCTGAATCTCCTGGCGGCAAACAATTCAAACACAGTTCTGATCCTCTGTGAGCATGTGATGTCAGCCCACTTCAGCCACCAGGTGGCAGCAGTGCAGCTTTCCCCAACACAGCTCAACATCACTCAGTTCCACACAGGTCTGCACTTTTCTCTGCAGTCTGACATACATGTCAGAGGGGTGTGTGTTACTAAGGTAAGGGTAGAGATGAAGGCTTTCACAAAGTATTCCTGTTGGTGACAAGCAGAAGTTTAAACTGCTGTCATGTCAACATAACTTTCTTTTTGTCACACTGTCAGGACTCAGTGACGGTCTGGAATGGCAAGCAGGTCACTGTGTATGAGCTTTCAGGGACAAGTCTGCGCAATACAGGTACAGCATTCACTGAAAAAACAATAAACAGCACGGTTTCCACCTTTAATTTCACCACATCTGCTTTCTCTGCCTTACATCTTTCTAATTCCCAGGATCATTTCCTTGTGATTCGCACGTGGTGGCTGTACACGGCGAGAATCTTTACACTGTAGAACCAAACCGGGTACAAATCCGCACACCTCAGGTCTGTTTGCCTCATATATTTATATAAACACAAATATGAGACAGCATATCAGCTGACGTTAAGTCAGAGTGGATTTTAAAGAATGTAAACATATTTGGATCTTGGGTATTGCTTTCAGGGCACAGTGAAGCAGCTTTTAACCTTCTCCAAGGCAGAGGGAAACCCTGTACTACTCAATGTGCGTCAGTCCTATCTGGTGGTGGGCACAGACACGGCAAACATCAGAGTGTTCGACCTCTCCAGAAGGTTGGCATTCACGTGGATGTTATCCTGGTTAAAACAATTTAAAAAGAAGCCTCTGTGCTTTTTTTATTGAATCTTTATCAACATGTTCTTTGTCCTTATAGAGATGCCAAAGCTCACTGCAGCACCAAGAACCTAGCTGACCAGATTCCCAATCTGGGAGCACTAAGGTCAGTTAAATGTAATGCTAATGGGAGCCAAGTCAGCATCCTAATCTCTCAGGTGAGTGTACTGTGAGCACATCAAACCTTGCTTCTATTTCATATTGGAAATGTAATGTCTTTATATCAAACTGTGCATATTTAACTTAAATGAACTGTGCGAGATTATTTCCTCTCAGGTGAATGGGCGACCTGATCACAAAGTGTACTTTTATGATGTTGAGATGGACACTGTGACACACTTTGACTTCTTCACTGGCAGACCTTCTAGTGGTATCTCACAGGAAGAAGAAAGTGAAAAGTAACCAAAGTAGCTTTCGTCTGTTTTTATTGTGTTCGTGCATATTACCTTTTTCCCCCTTTGATTACATACTGTGCTCACTCTGTTCTGTTTTCCAGGCAGCAGTGGTCGCTCAGCGGTCACTCTCCTGTGTCTCATTTTTGGGATGAGAGTGAACCTCGTCTTTTTGTCTGCGAGACTGTGCCAGTCAGCTCTGAATCCATATTAAATAGTTCCTTGGATATGGTAAAGACCACTCCTAAACACTGTAATATAGTAATAACTAAGGGGTAGTTAAAAAGTATGATGGCTTCCTTTCACTTAGGTGGATGTGTTGGTGGTGACCCTCTTCTGCACACAGGAGCATGGGCTCCTCCTGCAGGACTGCTCCCCTAGACCTCCAGGCATGCAGGCGCTCCTCGCTCTGGATGTGCCCTACTATTATTATAGCTGCAAGGTGAGGACTGAGCCTGTGTGTGTTCTCCATTTAGCTGGGGTGATCCACATATAAATCTGTTGCTTAATTTTTTTGTGTCATGTATCATGTGTCTTTTTATTTATGCTTGTGATTATTCTTATGTGCAACTCTGTGTTTGGTCCAATACACCCCCAGCTATTATTTCGGAGGGGTGATGTATTTCTGCCTGAAGTAAGTGTCTGCTCTGTACGGTTCGTTCAGAAAGCCTCAGTTTTCTTTGTTGTGCTGTGATTGTGTGTGCCTTGCGTTCCATATAAGAAAACATGAAAACGCCAGCCAGCACAAGTGCATCTGTGGAATATCTACAACTCTAATTGTGCACAGCTAAAAAACCACTTAATAAGTAGACATGTTTTGTGATCCCTCCTACTCAGTCTCTAGTGCTCATTGTTCCCCTTTGTATTTCACATTTATTTTATTTTTAAGTTCTCACTTCACAACATGCTTATTACGAGTGGGTCTGAATCATGTGGGTGCTGATCTTACTGCTACATATTTTTACCAGCCAGGTGAGAAGGATCAAGGGTTAATAGAGGTTTCGGCATCGTCATACCGAACCCAGCCAACGACAGGGACGCCCTCCCAGGTCCCTCATATGGTGTCCCGGAAAGCTCTTAGAGACTTTGTAGGTCTGGAGAACTGTGAGAAGGCCACTCGTGACGCCATGCTCAACTTCAGCTTCTACCTGACTATCGGTGACATGGATGAAGCCTTTAAGTCTATAAAGCTCATCAAGAGGTATGTTTACATCACAGATGCATGTGTCTTTCTCAGTGGTATTTGCTAATAGAGGAGGCATGGAGCATGGTATTTGCTTCTGTTTGATAACCGTCATCACATCCCCACCAATCCACTAATTGTTTCCACAGGGGCTTTAGTTCAAAGACAAAGCACACAGCACACAGGGGGTAGCATTGTTAACACAACCTTGACAGTTCTTGGAATGCTTTCCAATGCTCTGCAGTGGGAGAGCTACAACAAACTGTTGATTTTCATTTAATCTCATTTTACTCAGCACCTTTGACTGTTAAGGTCAAACTCTTACAATAGCTCTGTAACCTTTAGTGTGCTATGCTCTCTTAAAGTCTCATGAAGAAACTGTCCCTGCTTTTTCAATATTTTCAAAATTTGTCTTGCCTCTAAAAACATACAGGGTATAAAGGATGGATGTAGGTGTCTGTGTCATTACCTGTTGGTAGGTGCCGCCTGGTTATGAGCTGAGAGTTTTCATCGTCACCATTTTGGCGTTTTATAACCTTACATGACAGTTGAGAGGTGGATCTGACTGTCAAGCACACCGCACTCTCATTCGTTAACAACTTGTGATCGTCAAGTCATTGGCCAATGAGCATGCACAGGACAATCTTTCTTTCTGACTCTAATGATAAGTATAATTTACAAAATGAGCTTAATGTTTTATTCAGTATGACCTGAGTTGCTAAAAGCAGAGTATTTATTGATGTCCACAGAAACCAGGGGAGCATATCAAAATTATTTGAAAATTCTGACTCAGTAACTAAAAATTACTTTATTTATTCAGAAGTTTGCGTTACTTTTGAGATACTTAACCTGAAATTTGGCTTGAAAAATGTTTTTTTCAATTGGGTTTCTATCGTTGGTCCTTGCTGACAATCACAATGAATAGAGGTTTAAAGTACGTTAGCCTTAATTTTTCAGTCCCAGAAACGACGTCCATCATTAATACTGTTAGTCCTAAGCAATGAGAGCCTTTGTAATTAAACACCTGGCAACGAAAAGTGATGACACACCAATGATCTTTCAATTTGAAATCTCTATATGTATCCTTTAAAATAACTCACTGTACATAAATTAGATTAAAAACACAGGACATGATTAAGGGTTTTTTGTGTGTCTCTGTTGAGGGAAGGAACTCTTCAGTGTGTATATGTGTGACTGTTTCTGTTAGTGTGCGGGTGTGTTCTGAGGGGATGTACTTTTCTAAACATTAAATCTCACACACACACACACACACACACACACACACACACACACACACACACACACACACACACACACACACACACACACACACACACACACACACACACGTTCGAGGTCCCCCTGCCAGTTTGGTCCAAAGCGAGTGCCCCTTTTCCATTCTTACAAACATTAAATCAGGTCACTAAAAGGATGTGTGTGTTAGTTCCTGCAAGTGTGTGTGCGTCTTTGAGAAATTTATGTGATATCAGCGATGATCTGATATTATCTTTAGGGGAGTACGTGATCCAGGGAACAATTCTGCTGTAGCGTTGCTTTCGCACGTACAAACATTACCCAAATGGGAAAATAGCATAAAAACAAACAAATGGGAAAACGGCTTACACCATTGGCCGGATATTCCAAACTGTTTAATAGGCATGATGACAGGTTTACTTGGTTCCTCATTGAAGGCTATTTTTACTGCTGCGCATATTTTTTTTTTGAAGATTTGTATTGTGTATGATTCCCGCATATCTCCACCCACAGAATTATGCATTTCCTGCAGTACTAACCTGTATCTTCAGGGACTTGTCTCTATGATGCAGGTCTGGATTAACAAAGGGTCTCATATTTAAATCTGACTCTAGCTCGTGAACCAGAATTCATTCAGATGTAGTAGATTTATTTTGAGGAAATATCTGGTGGAAACACTAGAGGCAATATGCCTGTTTGACATGTGTGCATTAAAAGGTGAGATCACCTGAGTCACAGCTGCATCAATGTGCACTATAAAAGGCCCTTCCTCCCTCTGATAATGAAACCCACAGTATCCACGGATGAGATATAAAACATGTAACACACTTTGAAGGTGATGTTGTCAGTATCAAAGTTCCTCCTGCCGTTAAAAGCAGTGTGTCACATCCAGGTTGGGATGTCTTACTCAGTGCACACTGTGCTGCTTCCTCTCATTCACATTGTCCTTGACTTTTAAGTGACATGCTGCTACAAGATTATCTTCCCACACTTATGCAAGCAGTCTGTTACAGTCTTTTTCTTTTGAATTTATTCTTTAGAGCCAAACTTTCCTTGGAATTAAATGACTCAAGAAGGTGTTCAGGCTGAGACTGGTGTGATACATTTGACCCTCATGACCCCCATTTAAGCCAGTTGTCACTGGAAAGAATGAGCTAATTTTAGTTGTTCTTCCCTGTGAGGTTTTCATTCTCCAAGGAACTGATATCGTCATTCAGTACTTTTTGTACCATCCTTTGATGCTTCAGGCTAGAGTCAAGTTCCTTATTATAATAGTACAACTGGAAGTTACTCTGAGACTAGGTTGTTTTGGATTTGCTGAGATATAACTGCTGGACATGGTTTCGGGGTTCAACAGCTGTGATGCAGCTGTACGCGTATAGTACTATGAGAAAGTGCCCC
>NW_005187877.1:9588-10531 GCF_000239375.1 Pundamilia nyererei
CCCCTTTATCTTAGTTTTTTCTATATTTGTCACAATTACATGTTTTAGTTCATTCATTAGACAAAGATAACCTGAGTAAATATAAAATGCTGCTTTAAAATGGTGGTTTAATATTTTAAGGGACAAAAACTTTCCAAACTTACCCAATGACCTGTGAAGAGGTAATTTCCCCCTAAACCTAATAACTGTGCCACCCTTGGCAGCAAGAACTGCAATCGGGCATTTGGAGAAACTGGCAAAAAGTGCTTCACATCGCTGGGGAGGAATTTTGGCCCACTCTTTGCAAAACTATTTTTAATTCATATTGGAGGCTTTTTAACCATGAACAGCCTGTTTAAGATCAGGCTAAAGCATCTCAATTAGATTTAAGTTTGATTAGGCCAAAACCTTCATTTTGATTTTTGTGAGCTGTTTAGAGGAGTGACGCACCAGGACTTGCTGGTGTGTTTTGGATCATTGTCCTGCTGCATTACCAGAGTGAGCTTGATTTTTGTGTGATGAACTGATGACGGACATTCTCCTTCTGGATTATCTGGTCGAGAGCATGGTACTATCGTCACACTACCACCTCCATATTTGACTATTAGTATGATATTCTTTGTGTTAGTTTTACGTCAGCAGTCTCTTTCTTATTGTTGAATAATGAACTCTCACCTTAACCAAAGCAAGTGACCCTCGCAGTTTTTTAGATGTTGTTCTGGGTTCCTTTGTGACCTCCTGGATGAGTCGTAATTTTGGCATACCGGCCGCTACTGGGAAGGTTCACCTCTGTTTCAACTTCTCTCCATTTGTGGATAATTCAATTCAATTTAATTTAATTTATATAGCACCAAATCACAACAAAAGTTGCCTCAAGGCGCTTCATAGATACAGAGAAAAACCCAACAATCATATGACCCCCTATGAGCAAGCACTTTGGCGACAGTGGGAAGGAAAAACTCCC
>NW_005187877.1:11581-34942 GCF_000239375.1 Pundamilia nyererei
GCGCAAAAAAGGTTGGGGACCGCTGCTTTACAAAATCAAACATTACAGCTCACTGCTGGATTTTCCCTTTTGAGTGCAGTTAGCCAAACAGCAAACAGCCACTTACTACTAAAGAGACAGTTTCTTAACATAAAACAAATTTTTTCTGCCAGGAGCAGCACAAAAGTGATCCCTTAAACTGGTTTTTAGTTTTAGTGTCCTTATTTTCCTCCGAGTTATCGATTCTGTCACTAGTTAGCTAACATAAACTAATATAGGGCTATTTGCTAAAACCAACCAACCACATTCCTTACTAACAGAAGATGACGCTAAACATGTTTTTAAAACTTTGACTTTAAACACTTATTTCTTAAATCCAGCTTCACAGACAGTGTTCTATGTCAGTTTTTGAGAGCAGGGCTCAGTGATGTAAATTAGCCTTTAAATGTGTAGCGTTTCGTGTCCTCTTTAAATCAAATCTGTTTTGGAAGCAGCCATCTTGGATCAAATATTGAGGAATACAGAGGAATAAAAATAAAAATCCTGTAAAGAATCAGCAGGCAAATCCAATTTAAAAAAGAAATAAAGTTTGTTGACTTTGTCCCAAAATTGTTTTTTTTTTTTCTCTCAACACAGTGACATGATTGGCTAATGTGTTTCACATTAAGATAATTAATCAGCTCTTTGGGAGCATGGGCAGGACAACTGTCATCTTTAGTTTTTCTTCAACACATTTCTGTCCCACTTCTTCTCTTAATGTAATTTCTGGTTAAATGTTATGAGAAGACAACTGCTGATAAAGAATTTCCAGTTGATAAATGGTTAAAGTCACTAGAAAAATGTTAATTCATTAAAATAAACTTTTAATGAATGAGCCTTTGTCATGATGTTGGGCACCAAGCAGCAAAGACAACAACCACTGCTTGATTATTACTTACCAATAAATTTATTGACTTTACATGATATACATGGTATATTATTATTTTAATGTGGAAGTCCCACAAATAACCTGGGTTTTTTGGAGAAATATGATATGGTCATTACTACTACTTATGATAGCGCTATGGTATTATTTTTTATATATATTATATTAATTTAGGTATCGAGTATGTACCAAAGCAAGGAGAGAATCATAAAGGAAGCATCATGAAAAATGAACTTAACTGAACAAGTTGCAGTACATCGGCAAATTAGCTACTAACAATTGAAAAAAAACTATTCCACAATTATCCATACACATTGTTTAGTGGGTTATTTGTCTTTTATCTTTTTAAAATTTTCTTGCTTCAAAGTATTCTTGGAACATTATAATATATCCTCGTGTTCTTCTTTCATTTGTTCAAAATGCCATCTCTCACTGGCTATAAAAAAAAATTAAATATTGTCACTGATTTGGCAAAGCACGGCCCAAAAGCTAACTGAAGACTCTTCAGCTTTTATCCTGGCATGTTCCCTACATGTAACATATATAATTATTATGTGCATAACATTTTTTAATAAACTTTAAACTAGTGAACACAAATATGAGGTATTCTAGTATTATAACTTCAACATCTTTCATTTTCTCAAATTTATGATTGTGCAGGAGACCATTTCATAAATGCACCATTAATAAAATATGTCAAGTTCCAGCTTGATCTTTTCATATGAATTATCGTTTATGAAAGACAGTCCTAATCCAAATTCTTTACTTAACAGATTACTCTGGCTTGAATACATGATTGAATCATGCAGGATTTGAATTTCCCTGGAACGTTAGGGCTGCTTTATACATTAACTTTAGTTAAAAATGTGAAAACTGTGCACTAAATAGCAAAATATTTATCATATCTCTATTGTTGGAATGGGAGAAATAGAATACGATTGCAAGCGTATGTTAGTCCAGCTGTTGTGGGAGCACAGGAGCGTCGTCTTCTTTTGAGAGTCCCATTACTGTCACGTAGCTGGAGTTAAACATGAAGGGTCCTGTCACTGGCGTGTCATGTGAGATCTCCTGAGTTCAACAAGGCGACTCCACATAGTCATTGTCCAGACGTGGGTGAAAAGGTGACGCTAGTGAGGGACTGATGATTATAACTCGAGGTGCAAGGCAGTCATCACGGCGATGTAAAATGTTCCAGATGAGCATAGCCGCAGCCATAGTGGCCAGCAGGCAAGCTGCTATGTCCATATAGCAGGAGTAGGAAAGGTGGGTGTTGGGCCCGATCTTATAGAAGGTCACAAGTCCAATAACCAGAACAAAACCTGCAACGGAGCAGAGAGAGAAAAATCTGTCAGCTGTTATTTACCAATATCAGGATCCAGTGAAATACAATTTGTGCTTTTTCTTATTTTAAATTATGAGGTGCTCTTCTATTCAAGCTGCATCTTGTTTCACACTGGAAAAACAGACAAGGTCATGTTTCATCTTGACATAATTACTGAGAGACTCAGAGTGCAAACACTGTGTTGGTGAAATGAAGCGTTTACAGGAATGCTAGCAACTCCTGTGCACATTCAAACCAGGTGATCGAGGTCAGCATGACCATGAGCTGGCAATGTTGTGTTGTACCAGATGAGACTTTTGACAATTAATTGTAAGGTTGAGACAGAGTCTCTGGGATCGTTTTAAGACATTTTAGTTACAACAGTTAATAAAATGAAACCTGCAGTGGTAGAAGAATCCCATTCTCTCAAATTTGGAAATGTATTGGTAAGTTGAAGCATTAAGATTTCCTTTCACTGGAACTGGCCAACCCAAGAAAAACAACAGTTACGATTTTTGTTTTTTACCTTTGATAGTTAGAAGCCCAAGTGAAAGAGACTGCTTGGCCTAATGTACAACTGAAGTCTCTCTGTGGCTTTTAAAATCCCACATACTGACACTTAGACCCCATCACTGTAGTCACTGTATTGCTCAGGAAGGCCAGAGCTATGTGCGCAGCCTTTGATTTGGGAAATCTGTTTCCTCTGAGGAAGAACTTCAGAAATCTCAAGATTAAAGTTCTCAATAGCAGAAAAATATCAGAGCATGAATACAGGCTTGGAAAAGCCTTTGAGATGTTTTATCTCCTGCTGTCTTTGATTCACAGGAGCTTGACTGAAGCAAAGAGGAATTCCTGCTTGCATGCGAAGTTATAAAGCCTTAGTCTTTAGTTTCATGCTGTTCCTTTGATCTTTATTTGGTTGTATCAACATTTTTCACTGTCTCCATGGCCGCTGTTGTCCTACTTCTTTACAGTTAGGTACAGTGTGTCTTAAAGCAACGCTTCTTGGGGTTTTCCTCATTCAATGCCTTCAAGTGTGCTCTGGAGCCATTATATAGTTCAACAATGCTACATGTCTAAAAAACCTGCCTCATCCACAGTGGTATAAATACAGGGACCAAAAATAATCACTGGAAATAGGGATGTTAGTGCATTAGGATATGAATCATTCGGTTTCCTGAAGCAGTCAGTGGCACCAATGAGGGAAGTTCATTTATATTTCTTTCTCTACCTCCACTGTAAGATGGTTGTCATTGTTTTAAGTGAGGATGTGGATAATTGTGTCTGTATATCAATATGTGTCCACTACACTGTGTATGTAAGAATGTAACTGTTTGCTCATGTCTGTTCATGTTTAACCTGTCTGGCTCCTTATCCAAGAAAATGAATAATCTCCTCTCCAGCTTCCAGCCAGGGTGGGCTGTGTGAACCTCTTTTCTGGCAGGGACTTATCTCTCAAGCTTCCTTCCCCTGCTTCCTCTTTCCATCCTTCCTTCCTCGCCTCCTTGCCACACCCTGAGCTCCGAGGTTAATACATTTACTGGACATCTGACACAATGTGTCACAGAGAAAATCTTAATGAGTCTTGCTGCTATGTGACTGGTTCTTGGAAATTCCTTTGGCCCTGCATTTTCCTTTTAGCTAGTAGTGACCTACTGAAGTTGTCATGATGTCTTGCTTCTCACCAGGAATCTATTGAGCCACAGACTTTAAGACACAAATGTGACTTATTTTGGAGCCAGGTTTAAAATCAGTGAACGGATCGTACAAATTCACTAATCACCTGCTTCTTAGTGGGATGTGATCTGCAGTGTTGACATTTGTCACGTTAGAGCCGTGTCCATTCAGAAAACACATTCCAGAGTTGTCTCACGGGGTGAAAAGACCACTATTGTGCTTTCAGTCTGGACCAGCCAGTGTTGCTGAGATATGGCTCTATGCAGCTTAATATTGTTATTCCACACACTCACACTCTACTTGCAGTTGTAAAGCATTTTGGCACGTCCGAAAATGAAAACATTCCAGTGAAAGGGAGCGATGGGCAAAAATACCTCCATTCATTCAGAAGCGAGCCCCATTCAGTGACTCAGTGGGGGAGGGCTGAAATGGGAGTGGGGAATGAATGAATGGTAGAGGCCTGCATAACTATCTACACTCAGATGATTTGGTCTTCTTTGGGATTTTTCAGCCTTTATTTCCAGGAATTATGGCTCAGTCACTTCATTATTATTGAATCTGATGGTTATTTTTAGAATTGATTAATTGTTTATTTGTCCAACTGTCCAAACCTCCAAAAATGCTCCAAACTGGGTGGCATTTTTATTATTCATGCTACTCTTGTGGTTTTAGGGATGGCACTGTTAGTCTGTTGTTCGTTTAGTTGGGCTACCGCTGTGGCCCAGATTAACGTGCTGTGCAAAAGTGTTGAGCCACCATCATTTCTTTATATTTTCCGATGGAAATAGGTGCAGTTATTTATTGAACCACGTACCAATATACATGGAAATGCAGTATATAAGGTAAAAACAGAATTTGCTTTCCAGATGGTATTGTATGATGGATCAAAATGGGACTTTTCTGTGTGCATTTCAAACCATGAGAGATCCTCCACCGTGTTTAGCAGATGGAAATTTAAACCCATCCATCCATCCATCCATCCATCCATCCATCATCATTCTCTCCTGCTTATCCTTATTAGAGTTGTGGGGGGCTGGAGCCTATTCTAACGACCCAAAATTTAAATTTTGGATACATCACTCTATCAGACCTGTTTCTACTGATTTCCAGCTCAGTTCTTGTGTATTTTGGCAAAAGCCATCAATTTATTCCTTTCCCTTCCTTCCCTTCCACTGGCACCATTGAGGTGTCACTGCTGTTCATGAGGCTTCAGTAAACAGTAGATGGATCATCTGAAGGGCCAGATGCAATTCTCATGGTCCTGTTTCAGGTCTTTTCTGAAAGTTTTTCTTTTATCTGTTCAGACCATGATTTCTAGATCCTGTTCATCTGCTGTCGATGGGCCACTTCTTCTTTTGTCTTCTGTTTGTCCAGTTTTCACAAATCTTTAAATCTTTAAAGACCATGCTAAAATACGCCAAGTTTTAAACCTTTAGCACTTTGAGAATCGCCCTATTAGTGCAAAAGTATTATTTTATGCCCGTTAAACAATCAAACAAAATGGTCTGGTGCAAGGACTGAAGTAAAAATGAGTGGAAGGCAGACAATGTCTGAAGAAAAACTTCAGCTTCAGAAAGCATGGAGAACTTTTGCTGAAGACCACTTTAATAAATGACCAGAAAGCCTGGCTTGAAATAAGAGGTGGCCCAAGTTTTTTTTTTCATAGTGCTTTAATACAATAAACATTGGATGTATTTTCAAGAAATTTGGTTGAGACGGCCAAGCTTAGGATGGTGTAGGATTAATGTTGCTGACTTATATCGAATGACTCTTGACTTACATGTGCAACTACCCCACCCATTAGATCAAAGTTTACTCTCATCTAGTGACACATCTATGCAGTATTCAGGAAATACACATTTTTCCCAAGTGACTGGTGGGTACTCGGAGGTTGCTGACAAGTCTTTAGGCCGGTGTGACTGGAGCTTTAGACTTCTAGTTTGTCTAAAGAACAAGCCTTGTTTGTGACCTTGAGAAACATCTTGCTGTTATCCATACAAAAAAAGGCTTAAAGAAATGTGCCTTTTTTTATTTTGAATTTATATTTCATAGGATAATATTTGGAAGTCATATCATTTTCTAATATGTGAAAACATCTGCCGAGCCTAGAACAGATAGGTCTGTTTGGTCTGGATTGATCTGTTAAAATAATGCTGTTCTGCCTTTAAGACATATTTATTGCATGTCACAGAGTTTTCACGTAGCAAATATTAGTGGATAGTTGCTTTGATACACGTGTTACGTGTATGTGGATATGGGAGTGTATTTTAAAAACATCAGAAAATAATATGAAGTGAATAATATGAAATGATGAAGAAAATAATATAAGTGTAGCAGTTGTTGAGTTTATTTTTATGTATGTAATAAACTCAAACAGAAGATTTCTATCAGCTGGAAGTAGCAAGTTAACTTCAGCTCCAGTCGTCAAAATTAGAATGTTTAGTCTGTTTTTTTCTTAGTTTTGGTAGTTTTATCTGCTGTCCATGTGTTAAAGATGTTCTCTGGAGCAATCTGTCTTTAAGAAAACAAAGGAGCTCAGTATATACAAGCGACACTTGTCATCTGATTTTTTTTTTCTTGTGTCGTGTCCTATGAACGACTATGAACTGATAAACTTCTACGGTCAAGATTACATTTTGATAATAACCTTTTTGTGTCAGAAGAGTAAAATTGGAAGATCAGATTTTTCCAGAGAGAGTGTTATTTTTTTTAATGTCAGGGAAGTAGGTGTGTGCTGTAAATTTCTTTTTAGAATGCCAAATCTATTATGCTGCTGCCTTTGGTAATCGTTCTTTTGTGAGATGAGCTCTTGGCCACTGAGGTGTTCCTCGTGTTGTTGTCTAATATAGGAAAATGCAGTAATACTGGGTGGGCCTCAATCCTCTCACCAAGGTCTTTAGATAAAAGCCATCAGCCCCGCTGGAATTTGTCCTGAATAGACTAAAGATAAAGAGGAGATTCTTTACTTGCAACTACTCTTAGACACTTTGTAAACAGACATAAAAGCTAGGCCAGTGTATCTAGAGTGAGGCAAGTCCCACCCTGCTGTCATGAGTACCAAAGGACATTTCTTCACCGAAGCTCACTATAAACAGACAATCACGCCACAACACACTCTTAACATACACAAGCATATATGCACATATTCCCTCCTGCCAGTGCACACACAAACACACAGTCCCCGTCGAAAACTGTCTTTCCCGTTAATTCCCCCCTCCCCTCTTTTTCCTTCTTCAGCTCAGGGGTTTGCATAACAGGTAGTTACAGACATTTCCTCGTCCTGAGCAGGGATATCCTGGCGCCCGACAGTCGCTCCCTGGCTCACTGCAGCTTTGGTCCATGGATTTTGGACTAGGACTAAATTTAAACCCACAGCAGACCCCCTTCATGCTGCTCAGAAACCAAGCAGCTGAGTGACCGCAGCGCACAACACACTTCCTCAGCAGGGGCACCGGGACAAGTCAATAATAGGGGACACTTAATGTCGATAGTAGAGGATGGATGGATGGATGGATGGAGGGATCGACAATGGATAGATGCTAGTTAATTTCAATTGCAGTTAATCCTGAGGATAGTACAGGTTCTATCTTCCTCTCGTTTTCGAAATTTTGACTGAATTGATGGAGAGTCTTATCAAGTCAGATTTTGTTTCCGCTATTGTGACCACTTTTCATTTAAATATGGATGAGTATCCATCCACATTTAGTAAAAATATGGTCTATGATGCATTATTTTTTTTTAAATTAGGGTTTACTTTTTCTTAGGTAGACCTAAAGGATGAGATTTGCTAGTGTCTTAAGTTTTTCACAGTAACTTCCTGCAGCATTTGAGGCTTAGAAGTCGATCTTCAGTATTGGAAAGTTGCCCAGTGCAGGTCCAGCTGTGATTACAGCCCAATTTTATGGCACTCGGCCAGACACCGTGTGAACTTTGGTCTGTAGCATTTGTATGGATATGTAAATTTTGGATTTGGTTAAATCTTTGCAAATGGCAAAACACTTAAAAAGAGGGGATGCTGGTACTTACTGGTTAGTTGGAAAAGTGCAGCGATGGCTTCTTCCCACCACTGGGATTCGTGTGAGATGAAGGGCAACTTCATCAGGCCTAGAAGGAAGATCAGCTGACCTGCAGTCAGGGCCACTGTCGCTATCAGGTTACATGCTCGCATCATGTTAAACTGCACTTGAAGGACAAGAAGAAAAAGTTGTGTCATATTTCTGGCACTGTGATGTAAAAGGGTCAAATATACACATGAAAAACTAAATGGCAATAATAGTTTTTAAAGGATAGCTTTATTATATGTCTGAATTTTTGAAGGCACCATAAAACCAATTTACTAATTTATTTAAAATGTACCCACGGTTTCTAAAAAAAAAAGAAAATCTAGTGCAAAAACAACACAGAACATAGAGGCCACCTCTTCTTCTGAAACACTGAAGGATTTTTGAACTGTGGAGTATAACTCATCTACTTTTGAAAGTAAATATAGGATTTCAGCTTCACAGTGGTTCAGAGCTGGTTTGTCTTGTTTCAGTTTTTTTATGTGTGTGTGTGAAGGCAGGAATGCTCAGGACTCTTTTCCTCTGGAGAACTGCAGTTATACTTGCAGAATTGTAATTACGTGCAGAATGTGGTTTGGCATTGTCTTGCTGAAAAAGACAAAACCTTCCCAGAAGCAAACGCTGCCCTGATGGCAGCATATGCAAGTATCCAGACATTCTGCACTTTGCCAGTGCCTTGTGTACTACTCCATCCCTATACCATCACAGATGCTTTGGAACTGAGCTGGATGGATCTTGTCTATAGCCTGCTGGACAGACTGTCCATGACTCTATCTATCTCATATAAGATCATTCCCAGAAAAGGCAGCTGTGTTTCTCAGTCTTGTTTATACATATTAATATATTTTTTGTGTGTTTGTTTTACTGGTTGATGTGACTCAGGGGATACAGCTGATCATTCCCTGATCTGAAGGTAAATAAACCTGTTCTTAGATAGTGCTTTTCTACTCTATTTGAGCACTAAAAGTGCTTTGTACAGCATGTCTCATTCACCCATTCACACAGTACCTTTTTCTTCATCTAACTGCTTTCTATCTAAGATTTACACACACACACACGCACACTGTGATCACGCCAAGGATAGCAAAGCATCCATACTTATGAACCATCATCCTTTCAATTAGTAGATGACCTGCTCTACCTCCTGAGCCACAACAACCCCTGAAACATCCATCTACAGATTTCCCTTGAAGACATTCATGTATTCATACAGTCCAGTAGATACATTAAGTGGTCAGTTAGAGTGTAAAACCTCTACATGAATACCAGTTCATGTTCAATTTATGTTTGCGTGGTAGAGCTTGAACTTTTATTTGTGGATGCAAAAACTGTGTTCACTTTGATTTTAGAAGTATGTAGATTTCTCCAGATTATCTGAGTCTTTTATTTATGACAGTTTATACCGCAGATGATGAAATCATGCAAGGATAAAACTCCTATATTGGCTGAGATTTTCTGAAATTGTCGAGGTTTCTATGTTATGTTATGTTTTTTGAAGTTTTGTGGGGGGAGGAGTTCTGTTCTTTTGTGACCTATATTCCAGTTTTTTTGTTTTTTTTGGAAACAGGGTTATAAAATACACTTCCAGCACAGGAGCATTGACACGATTACTATTTTTTCATGAATGGTAAGTCACTTCTGCCATTAGTTGGCAGCGCTGCCCAGTGACCAGTAAAGCTGGCCAATGGATTTCCAGCATTTCCCAGACTTGTTCTTGAATGACAGTTTGGAGCTTATTATTAGAAGCATATAAAGCATTGACTTTGACTGAAAAATGTAGCTGTTTTATGGAGTACATGCTACAGATTTTTGGATGGTTGAATACATTGGATAAACTTGAAAGTTAGGAGCTTGGATTTAATTCATGGATGTCAATTTGACCCCAACAGTGAAATTCTTCAGAGGTGTGTTTTCATATGAAAACGAACAAAACTGACTACTATATAAAACTCTGCAGTACAGCGATATCTGCAGCATTAAGTGTATTTCTTTTATTTATAAGGATGTACCAATGTATCAGTCAGCAAGTTTAACAAGACAAAGGTTAGACACTTTTTTTAAAGCAGACATAAGCATGCTGTGATGTCGAATGTAAAATCTAAAGTAAAGTTAAAACTTACATTTGACAGTGCTACGGGATTCTTGGTAGCCTGCATACTCAGAGCCCCAACCAATGCTTTCACATTGCTTCTGTGTGCCTTGCCCCCTTCTGTCAGCCTGGAGGTCATCACGGCCCCTCTCCCCGCCGTTGGGGCACATCTTCCATAGTCCCACACTGCGCTTTCGGCCGTCCTCCAGAGCCTGCAGAACCCAGCTGGGTGTGACGGCTGCCACATTATTTAGGACCAGGGACAGCAGGGCTACGGCCACCGCTGCTACCACCAGCCTCTGCAAGGCCATGTGATGCCCGGCACCTGCCACCTCTCCCCCTCCGTCGTGCCCCTGCTCCGAGTCCTGTTCGAGCTCAGTGGGCTGCCAGCTCCCTCGCCTCTCCTCTGGGCCAGGAGCACTAGCAGTGCTCTGGGCCCCCTGGCTACTCTCCACCTCCTCCACCACCACCTTCTTCTTTCAGCTATTAGCTAGTGTCGTCCCAGCTCACCCAGAGGTGAATTTGGCAAGAGTTTTGTTTTAGGGCTTAGCTAAAGGACATCTCCATTCATCCTCATTCAGGAGTCGGTTGTCGTTGCAGCAGATCCTCAGCCCTCCTCCTCAGACAGCAGTGTGGGTACGTCGGGATTGATCCAACTGGCACCTAGGTCCATTCCACTGGCTCCGGCTGACTGCAGCTTGACTCTTGGATCTCAGTCCTTGCTTGTACTTTTATTTTCTGCTTTTCCACCCTCCAGTGCTCTGTTTAATGCACTTTTCAGACTTCTGGGTTTGCAGTTGGTTTATTTAGGTGTGCAGTAGATCGACTTTCCTTTTCTTCTTCTCAGAAATGCCACATTTCTTCCAGAAAAGTACAGATGACAAAAGTAGATTCTTCGGAGAGCGTTGCTAGGAGCTGACTCGTAGGTGGCTTTGCTTTGACTACCCAAGACTGTCTCTCAACTTGAAGAGCCCCTGCTGCCTGCCTGGAACAAGAAGTCCTCTAGCCCACCCCCTTTTGCCTCCTTCTATCTTTCCCCCCTCTCACTCTCTCTTTTTCTCTGTTGCTCACTCGCGCACACACGGTTTCTCTGCAAATGTTTGCGGTCAGAGTTGAAATGCAGGGGAGTTGCAGTTCATCATAATCCGAGGAATCACTTAGCAGCTGTAGCAAGCACTGAACAAACAGCTCCCTCCTTATGATCACTTTAAATATGAGCCTGTGTTTGTGCCAGTGCGTTCGTGTGACAGAATGTCCAAAAGACCCCCTCTTAGACGTCACTGTTCGGTATATTCTTTTGTCTGGAGACCAGGGGGCGTTTGCTAAAGTCTCCACTCTCATGTACAACAAACATAGTGACTGCCACAGTCGGCCAGCAACAGGATGTGTTTCCTGAGAGGAAAAGAGGATGGGAAGAGAGGCCAAATGTAGACCTGTTTCTTCTCTTGTCTTTCCTTTTCTGGCTCTCTAAATCTGGCCACTCAGAGTGCTGTGAACATGATTTTTTACTCAACATTTTTAAATAACCCAGATTTTTCCCTCCCTCTGTTTTGTTTTCTATTACCATAAACAGTAAGACTTTGGCTGCCACCTATTACTATTGCTTTTTTTCACTTTGTCTCACTTCTTATAGCAAGGCCCCTAAAGATTTGGGGTATTTCCTGTTGCCTAACTTTAATAAACAGCCCACATCTGTATCAGCTAAAGCAAGGAGGAGGGAGGGGATGGAAATAGAGACCAGATGGCTGTGGAATCTTATATTTGGAATTGAAACTGAACTGGGGGATGGGGTGTGTGTAAAAGACTTGATTTACGTCAGAGAAAAGGAAAAAAGAAAAGGAAAGATAAAGAATGACCTCTGTTTTGAGTTTAAAATCCTCTTCTCCATCTTAAAATGTAATAATTTCTAGGTTATGCTTTTATCAGTAAACAGGATTGTTTGATGGACATTCATTATCATTGTTTGATATTGGAATGATACTGCACCACTAAAAGTCTGACCCTAGTGACATAAAAGCATTTAAAGCCTTAAGTCAGGTTTGTCCCCATATTCACATGCATTCAGTCTAACTATCAAAGATAAGCTTAAATGGAACCAGACATAAGTGGAAAATATTAAATACCTACCAACTTTTAATTTTTTTCTATGTATATATTTACTTATTTGTGTATGTGTGTATAACTGATCTTACTGTTGAATACTAAAATGCCAAGGCAGTGAGCCACACACACATCATCCTTGCAAACAAGCCATTTCTCCTTTCTCTTGTAGTAAAGCGGTGTGGGAAAACATGGCACGGATGTGTGTGAAAACCCGCCGGCTGGATGTGGCACGCGTGTGCCTTGGGAATATGGGAAATGCCAGGGCAGCAAAAGCACTAAAGGAGGCGGAGGCTGAGCCTGAACCAGAAACCCAAGTTGCGATGTTGGCCATTCAGCTGGGCATGCTGGTGAGATATTAAAGAATCTTTTTATTTTCGCCCCAGACTATAAGAAAGAATTGCAAAAAGGGTTATTCCTCTGTATTTGGGTTCAGGTTGCAACTTAATGTGAAAACTCCATAAGAGAAAAGATTACATTTCATTTAAAAAGACAAGATAACTTTAAAAAAAAGGAACTTGAGTTTATAAAATCATTCTAGAAGATAATTTTAGTCATTTTTAAAACAAAAAAACCTGCGATCCAGCTCACAGAAATGCCACATGCTTTGGCTACAAATAACACATCCTTCCTTTAAGTTGTACCACGCACAGACTAAGGGACTTTCCGGGCCAAAAGCATTTATCTTTCCATCATCTTTTCCTGTCTTCCAACAGGAGGATGCAGAAAATTTGTACAAAAGCTGTCAGCGCTACGACCTGCTGAACAATTTCTATCAGGCTTCTGGTAAATGGCAGCAGGCTTTGGAGACAGCTGAAGTTCATGATCGCATCCACCTGCGCGCCACGTACTACAGTTATGCCAAATACCTGGAATCCATGGGCGACAAGACACTGGCCCTCACTTAGTAAGGAAAACAAAAGCTTATTTATTATTTGGTCAGTAATGTAGTCGTGTGTGTCGGAACAACTATACAATAGAAACAAAGTGTGACTGATTGTTATCCTTTTTGTTACAGCTATGAGAAATCAGACACACACAGAGTTGAAGTGCCCAGAATGCTCCAGGACGACACGTCATCTCTAGAGATTTATGTTAACAAAATGAAAGACAAGTAAGTCCCGGCTCTCCCTTTATGGTTAAAAACATCTGAAATGCTTTTAAACACCAGGCCTTCCATATGTATAACTCAGGAGCATCTATAAGTGGTGGGCCCAGTACCTGGAGAGCCAGGCAGACCTGGATTCTGCACTGCATTTCTACGAGTGTGCTCAGGATTATCTTTCCCTCGTTCGAATCTTCTGCTACAGGGGGGACATTCAGAAGGTGACTCAGTTTGTAAACTTGTAATTTTAAAGAATTTGATCTTGAAGAGTTGAGTTTACTGATTTATATATAGTGTCTTGTGTACTTAGGAAACATGTATAGGCTTGTACCACTGTAAGCCACTGTAAACAGTATTGTTATTCTGACTAATTTACATTCTTCTTTTATATGATAACATTTTTGAAATTTCCTAGGCGTCAGAGATAGCCAACAATACGGGAGACAGAGCAGCTTCTTACCACCTGGCCAGGCATTACGAGGGACATGATATTAAACAAGCTGTTCACTTCTACACACGAGCCCAGGCCTACAATAATGCTATACGACTTTGTAAAGTAAGGGTTTCTCAGCAGCCTCAGTTAGAAATATATATCTATATATAAAGCAAGACTTTTTTTCTTTTTTTGTTTGCTTTCTTTTTTCCCATCGTTGTTTTCTTGTGTTTGTCTGATCAGGAGAACGGCCTGGATGACCAGCTGATGAACCTGGCCCTGCTCAGTAACCCAGAGGACATGATGGAGGCTGCATGTTACTACGAGGAGAAAGGCTCCCATTTGGATCGTGCTGTTGCGCTTTACCACAAGGTGTGTTTTTTTTTCCTTTCCAGTGAATGGATTGATGCATTATAAATCGTTCCACAAGGGGGGGTGGTGGTATTGTTAAATACATTTAAAGTAAGCAATGTGAAGTAGATTTTCAACTGTGGCTATATTTATGCATTTCTTTCTTATAGGCTGGCTATGTGTCCAGAGCTCTAGAGCTGGCCTTTGCCACCGAGCAGTTTGGTGCTCTTGAGATGATCGCAGAGGATCTCAATGAGAGCTCAGACCCAGCCCTCCTGGCTCGCTGCTCTGACTTCTTCAGCACACATTCCAAGTATGAGAAGTCAGTGGAGTTACTGGTAGCAGCCAAGAAGGTACCGCTGCGACACAGCATCACCTGTCTGCTTGTAAATCCATTCATATGTGCTAACTCCTGCTTTTGTGTCTCCACATTTGTGTACCCAGTACCACCAAGCCCTGGAACTGTGCGTGACGCAGAACCTAACGATCACAGAGGATTTGGCCGAGAGAATGACTGTACCTGATTCGAAGGATATGTCTGAAGAGGCCCGCAAGGAGCTGCTGGAGAGGATCGCTGACTGTTGCATGCGGCAGGGCAATTACCATCTGGCCACTAAGAAATACACACAGGCTGGCAACAAACTCAAGGTAATTATCAGATGTGCTATACACTCATTAGGAATTCTGTGCATAGGACGTATCTTGCCTGATACATATGCAACACCTAATGTGTCTCCTTGAGGGGAAAAAAAAGTATGCGTCATGCTGTTACACTGGAAACGAAATAATTGTGACTCTAAAAACTTAAATTATTTTCTTTCTTCTTAACAGGCAATGAGGGCGCTCCTGAAGTCAGGCGACACAGAGAAAATTGTTTTCTTTGCCAATGTTAGTCGTCAGAAAGAGCTTTTCATCTTGGCCGCCAACTATCTCCAATCTCTAGACTGGCGTAAAGATCCAGATATCTTAAAAACAATTATTGGTTTCTACACTAAAGGCAGGGCACCGGACCTGCTTGCTGGCTTCTATGAAGCTTGTGCTCAGGTG
The DNA here is from genome assembly GCF_000239375.1 of Pundamilia nyererei. Classification (NCBI taxonomy): domain Eukaryota; kingdom Metazoa; phylum Chordata; class Actinopteri; order Cichliformes; family Cichlidae; genus Pundamilia; species Pundamilia nyererei. The sequence continues at coordinate 26,670 of NW_005187877.1, forward strand.
AGCAAAATATCAGTTCATTTGGCTGGTTTGTTTTGACGTTTATATTGAATTATATAATTGGAACAAAAAAAACAAAAAAGCCTGCCTCAGTATCAGAGCACATCAAGCAAAATACAATTTATAGATAAATCTTGATGATTCAATAAAAAGTTATTTTGTTATCATTTAAAAGGTGGAGATTGATGATTACCAGAACTATGAAAAGGCTCTGGATGCTTTGACTGAGGCATCAAAGTGTCTCTCAAAAGCAAAGGACGCTTCAAGCGGACAACAGGAAGTGCGACTGGCTGATCTGCAGCACAAGATCACCTTAATCAGGAAGTTTGTCCACATACGCAGGTACGAATATGAACTCATTTTCATTATTTCAGTTTTACCGTAAGTTTTGGTTTTCATCATAGAACGGGTCGTTTTTGATGGATGTTTCGTTATTGCGCGGGTCAACCTGTCTGCGAAGCTTTGAGCTCATCACATTTGTCTACAGTTTGTACAGCGAGGATGCCAGCGAGGCGGTGCAGCTGTGTGAAACCCTGCTGGAGGAGCCAGAGCTGGACCCTGCTGTGAGGATTGGAGATGTGTTTGGTTTCCTTATCGAGCACCACTGTCAGCAAGGCAACTTCCAATTGGTGACTGTCTTCTTTTTCTAGATTTTTCAATAGGTCAGATTACACTAATCACATTAATGTAGGGCTGTAATGATTCATCATGTAACTCAATTTAAAAAAACAAATCCTTGGTGCTACTTTCTAAATTTTTCTATTTGTGTCCTTTGTAATGCTTTTCCAGGCCAATCGTAAACTGGAGCAGCTCCAAAAGCTGTTGCCATCCCAGAATGTTAGCTACTACATCAGCCAGGCCAGCCTAGTGGCCCTGCAGAAAGAGCTTGGTATACCTATGGATCGCAGTGACAAGATACACATCTCAAAGGAGGAAGATGAAGTGGAGGAGGATTTAAACATGTTTTAACCCAGTAAAACTATATCAAATATATCTGCACTTTTTCAGACCGGAAATAACTGTGGAGTTAGTTTTGTCCGAAACAACTTACATGGGAGATATGAGGGTTGCCAAAGTCACATTATGTGGACTGAGCACAGCATCTGTTTGCATTCAAAGGCACTCGACTATCAGATATTGAAAGAGTACTGTGGAAAACACGAAAACTAAAACGTTTGTGTGTGTGTGAGCTGCAAAACATCAAAAACCTACACAAGATACTGCAATATGGAGTTAATGTATATGACAAACTTGGCCGAGGTTGCAACATTCTCCAAAATGCTGAATATAATGAACATTGAACCTCTATCCTCTGCAAAGGGAAATCATGTAATGCAGCTGTTTTATTCTTAAATTTAAATCCTAGGTTTAACCTTTTTCCAGCAGCTTTTGTGAACGCAGAACGCCTTTGAGCTAAACTTGGCTCTGAATGATGTTATAGATTTATCTCTGTGGCTTTATGAACGACTGTTTTTACAGGGATTGAGTTATTCCTCATGTCTGACTGTGGTTTACACACATTTGGTACAATTTATTTTCATATTCAGCTGATGTATTAAATGTAAATATCTTCTCAGTGTCTTGACTCATCTCTGTAAAGCCTTTTGGAGCTATTTTTGATAACACGAGGCCACGTCTAGCAGTACCATAGACTGTAAATTAATTGCATTGTTCTTATACATTGTAAAGTTCCCATTAAAACATCAAATAAAATGAGATGGAAATCATAGTTTTTGTTTTAGCTAGATATGCAAAAAAGCTCACTGCACACTGACTGAGGTGTAAAGCTGTTTTTTGTGTTGCAAGTGCTGCTGGAGTTCTAACCTTTTCAGACTTTTTTAAGTATCAAGGTGTAGCAGAAACCTCGACTGTGCTTCTATTTTTTTCAATTATCATGATCACCTTTTGTGTATGAGAGATAAGATTGTTATGTTTGGCTGAGTTAGCATAACCCCCTGTCATTAGTTATGATGTAATATAATGAGCGTACGGTACTATGTTGGGTTGTTAAGCTAGATTGTTGAAGTATTATAGAAGAGCAGCTATTCCAACTGTGTGCTCAAGAGGGCGCCGTTGTCCATAGAATTGTACCGTAGTTCTTTGATAAGGGACTGAATTAATACAGTATAAAGGATAAATAGAAACAGCGGTGTCGCTTATAAAACTGTTACTGTTACCCGTACTTCATGTTTTACCAAGCTAACTTTAGATACTAACAGGTTAGCAGGCTAAGAGCGGTCAAATATGCACCAGAATACATTTACTGTGACATGTGGTGGTGATAATACACATTTATTCACGATTGGTATTAAGTGAAATCTGAAGAAAGAGTTTCCACACATGAGTTTTGTTTGTGTTGTGGAGTCATGGAGAGGTTGTTGGTGGATACAAGCAACAGCTGACAGTGGAGGGGAAGAAAAGATGGACGGCCAGGACCAAAATTCAAATCAGCTTCAGGAACGAGTTCAAGCTCTGACAGGAGAAAATGTGAGTAAGACCTTTCCCATTTGTCTTCTTACTAAGTGTTCTCGCTTTTGGCAAGGTAGCTTTACCAAAAAGGGTGAAATGATCACACAGCAGCAAAACTGGAGGCCTTGAGACTAGTGCTTTTTATGTTTGCTTTCTTCCAAAGAAATTAACAGTTTCGAAGTTTTATAATGGGTTCATTTTAATGGACAAAGAAGAAAAAACAACCTAGAAAAAAATAACTGATTAAATAAAGTTCTAAATGTATTTGCATGTTATTGAGTGAGATACCTGATCTCCTTTAACCCAGCCACAACTGGCTGTGTGCCCATGTGGTCCACAGCCAACCAACCAATTGATCAATTAATGATACTCCTGATCGTAACTGTTATATTTATAGAGCACACCTGTCCACAGAATTCTAACCTTTCCAAAGAACGTCAGGGACAGGATTTTACACCTGCACAAGGCTGGAATGAGCTACAAGACCATCAGCAAAGAAGCTGCTTGTGGGATCTTGTAAGGGTCCCTATGCACATGTGTAGACAAACGTATCTGTTTGATTCAGAGAAGTCTTGGCAGAAAAGTTGTGTGGTCAGATGAAACCAAAATTGACCCGTCATGTTTGGAAGGAGGGAAATGCTGAGTATAACTTAAAGGACACCGTCCCCACAGTCGAGCACAGAGAGGTGGAGGCATTATACTTTGGTGCTGTTTTTCAGGGGATCAAAGAATTATTTCCCCCTCTGTATAAAATGTGTGCATGTATAGTTGCAGTGGCGTGGCAAATACGAGCGTGTCCTCACCAAAGTGGGCTACCTGGAGACCAGACTGAGCCACCTGGCCAGCTCCAACACAGACCTGTCCTGCAGGCTGGTCCAGAGTGAAGAGGAAAGACTGAAGGTGCGTTAAACAAACATGAGTCATAATTTAATTGTGAGTGTATACTACAGAACTAACCTTTTTATTTTCTCTCCCAATGTCTGTTTAGATCTATAAGGAGCTTGTAGAGGAGAAAATTAAGGCTAATAAGATAAGAGAACAGTATGAAGAAGAGACATTTGAGCTGAAAACCAAGGTGAGGGTTTTTCTACAAATCCTTCCACAACAAGACTGCTGGCAGGATCATCCTGAATCACCTTTTCTACACTTTTTTTTCCTTCTCACTCTGGTTAGGTACTTAACCAAGAAGGTGTGATAACAGAGCTGGAAATAGAGCGAGACAGGTTGCTCAGGGAACTGCAGTCCACTGAGACATGCCTGAAAGGGAAAGAGACTAGTGGCCAGGACTTGACTGAGGAATATGCCACACTAAAGAAGAACTACCAGATTCTGGCTGAGGTCCACGATAAAGAATTAGCCAAGAGTGGAGCGCTCACAGCAGAGCTGCTGGTGCTGGCCCAGGCCCAGGACGCCCTCCGCAGGCAGCTGGAGGAGCAGCATCAATGTGTGAAGACCAGCACCGAAGGTCTTCATGGGGAGCTAGACAGGGTGCGGGCTTTGATCACCCGCATGTCACATGACACAGTCAAGGCGAGGCAGTAAATATCGAGCTCCACCATAAGGAGCAACTTTAAGTTGTTAGAATTAGAATACAGATTCTCATGTTTTGTTATGTTGTTCATTTGAAATGCTTGTATGTTGTATTGACAGCCTGAGGAACAAGCAGAGATGGAGAAGGAGCAAAAAAGCATGCAGAAAACTGTGAGTCCTTAAGTTTCAAAATAGTAACCGTCGAAGTTTATAAGTCTCTGACTGCCTCCCTCAGCTTTTTCATTCATCTTCCTCACGTAGCTGCTTGAAAACCAAGATGAGATCAAAGACAAGCTGGAGGAAATGAAGAGCAGCTACAAGGAGCAGCAGAAGAAACTGGAGGAGAAAGTGTGCGAGTGTTTGTCATTTACTTGTGCAAAAGCTCAATGAAAATAAAAGATCATTATCTTTGCATTTCCAGTCAGGATGTAGTGCGTCCCAGTGTTTGCCCCACATGCATCTGCTTTGTGGTTGCCTCTTTGATTTTTTTCTGCTAAGCTGTGGCTTTACTTGCTCTGTGCATGTGTGATGTGGTCTCTTTGCTTCTTCTCTGTGGATTTGTGCTCTCTTGTGGTCGTGGCCTGTGTTTGGTGACCAGGGTGGCGATGGGTAAAGAGCACCAGCAGATCCACAGAGCGATGCACGTTAGCCAGCAGAAAGTCTCTGAGCAGAGTGCGGTGAGCATTCCTGGTTATTACCACTGTTTATATGCTGATTTGTAATGCTGTGATAACTTTGTATATCCATCCCTTGCTCTGTTTAAACTTTATAGGTGGGCGGTAATGATGTTCTCTATGTGCTGTTTCCTTTGAAGGCCCTGATGTGCTCTCAGAGACAATTAAAGGAGGCAGAGGAGGAGAACTCCAAGCTGCAGCTGCAGGTGAAGGAGCTGATTGAGGAATATCGCACAAGGCTCGTGTGCTACTTACAGGACATAGCTGTGAGTAACGGCACACACAAAGCAGGTTTGATAGTAAGACGTGGCAGTATTGATAAGACCTCTGCTCTGTGTAATCCAGGACTACATCGATGGGCTTGAAGAAAGTAAAAGGCCATCAGAGCCGAGTAAGATGAGAGGATTCATCGACAGCATGCTGCAGGATGTTCGTTTATCCTACAGGGCGAGGGAGGAGCAGCTCGCCACTGCTGCTCGCTCGTATAAGAAGAGACTACAGAGGATCACCCAAACTCATCATGCCCTCCTGATTGCATACAGGTGATGCTTTCTTTGTTTCATTCCTATTTGTTTAGACGTGATTGTTTATGAGCTGCAGTTTAACAATGGTCTGATCCATTTACTAAAATTTATTGTAGTGTGTATGAAAACGTTCCCATAATTAGAGACAGCATGTAGGATATGCTAAATCTTGCACATAGAGCATAATATAACACGACTACTTTGGATTATTTTGTTGCAAAGTTATTCTAACCCGGCAATGTCCGATCTTTGTTTGAAGTCTGTGGGCGGGGCTGAACTCAAGCACTGCCATCAGCAGTGTAATAATACCTGGTTTGTTCCTACATGATGGTATTTAGGCTTCAGAGGGAGCAGATCTTGGCCAAACCAGAGAATGGTCTTGATCCCGGACCTCCAGAAGCCCACTTCAACTTGGAGCGAACTGAACTGAAAGATGCAATGGAGAAGGAGCTCCAACAACTGCACCAGGACAAAGCAAGGCTGGAAGGTCAGCTGCAGGCGGCCTGGGAGCAGGTAGCACAAAGCAAAAGTCTGCTTTGAAGTGGAATGATTTGCTTTTGTTTTGTCTCGTGAGTGCTTATTTTCGGTCTGTAGGGAGTCGTCTTTGTTTCCATACTTCCCGTATTAAGCCAGAGACTTTCTTTTGTTGGGAGTGGTGATACTGAAAATATTGACTTTAAAGTTTGTGCTGCTGTTTCACTGCTGCAGAGGTGGATTCGGATCATGTAACAGCACTCATATATAAAAGTCGCTGCTCTGAATCAGTTTTTTTTCTGACTTGGTGGCATGCAGAGCCGATTTTACTTAAATACGCTTTCAGAACATGAGTGTAAATCAGAGAAATACTCACTGACTTCTCTAAAATGAGAAGTTTAGACTTGTTTCCAGTTTAAGGAAAGATTACACTTACTGACACCTTTATTATTGTTCAACTACTTGTTAACACAAAAATCAATTAGCCAATCATAGGGCAGCAATTTAATGCATTTAAGTATAGAGTCATAGTCAAGACAAGAAGTTTAAACTCAGGATAAACTTAAAAACGATGGGCTGCACCAGCAGAAGACCACAGTGAGCAAAGAACAGGAAACTGGGGCTGCAATTCACATAAGATCCCCGAAAACTGGACAACAGAAAAACATTTCCTGGTCTGAGAAGTCTTGAGCCTGTCTCTGAACCTTGCATAAAAACAAGGTGAAAGCATGGATCCATTCTGCCTTGTATCAACTGTTCAGACTGGTAGTGGTGGTATAATGGTGTGAGGGATATATTTTCATACAGAGAGGATCATTCCTGATCTTAAGCCTGACTTTTCCGTTTTAGGTGGCTACGTTCAAAATACCCATGCAAAATATAAACCGTCAGCAGTGAGTGTCACTGTTTTTTTTTCTTGCTCTTATTTTTATCAGATAACAAATGTGGTCAGCTGTGCATTTTGTCAAATAAATGTTTGAAAAATGTGACTTTACCAGGCTGGACAAACCGGAGCAGCGATTCGAAGAATCCTGTGGTGACATAAGAAAACAGCTGAAGGAGCCCACTGACTCCACGCCGGTAAACAAATCACTATTTTCAGCTTTTTATACTGTCTGATTACATACTTAATATGAAACAAAATGCTAATAAAAGGTTATTTGAAGATTTCATTCCTTCAAACAGGTGTCCTTTGAGAAGGAGCGTGCCCTTCTCATGACCAGAGCGACAGTTGCAGAGGCTCAGGTGCTGGAGTTGCAGGACTATATTGAAAAGCACCTGAGCAGGTCAGGAAGTAGCTTGATGTGTAGGTTATAAAACGTCAACTCTCAGACGCATGCTACATTGGTCTTGACTACTGATTGCAGGTATGAACAAGAGATCGCACATCTGCGCGGATTACACGAGACAGTAGAGGAGGCGGGGCGTTCCCAAAGCGCCAAATCAGCTCAATGCTAAGGAAACAAGTAATAAAATTAAAACATCAAAATAAAATTAAATATATAACATTATGAATTTGTAAAATTCTCTTTTTTTTCTCAGATCTCAATATACTCAGTATAAGTGTATTTAAATAGCTCATTTTAAGCATTTAAACCTGTCCCATCAGTAGGTGGTGCTGCGAGCACTGATGGTCCCCGCTATGAAAGCGCCCGTCCTCTCAAAGAATCTGGCCTTGAGAAAAAAATGCCTGGAATGTTTGTAGAGCTTATGTCAATTTCACGAGCTCGGGAGAAGAAAGCGTTGTGACAATGAGGGGTCACCGTGGTGAGAATAATGTCATTACATGTTACCCAGACACATGCACGCCTGTGAATGCTTTCCCCTCAATACAGCGTTGAGAACTGTCAGGCAGACAAGCCAGGCTTTTTCCAGAATGAGGGTTCATATTTATAACCTCAGTGATGGTGTGAATGGGCAGCTATTCCCTTTAAATCCCTTTAACAGTGAAAGGGTCTGCTTTTCTTTTCTTGTGAGATTGGTGGCTGGGTGTCCTGCCACAGTTCACAGGCAGAACTTTAAAATTATAAAAGTCTCTTTAGCGTTTTTTTGAAATAAGAAAAAAAAACAATGTCAAACTTTACATTGAAAAAAATTTATTTTTAAATGTTCATGCTACCGTACTGTAGAGGAAATGATGAGAAAAGAAGAGATTGAAGGAGTCATACGCATGTCACCCCAATTCCCATTTCTGGGGGCATGCCAGCCATGGGAGAGAAAGAGGGGGGGGCAGGGGTGTGAAAGTTTGAGAGGAATGGGAAGTGGGATTTTGTTAGTAATGTATTACACTCCCAGGGCCCTGGGAAAAGGGGTAGGGGGTGTTCAGCTTTGGGTCTGTGCCAACATAGTCACTGTGCCAAAACGCTGGGCGCTGGAGACCACTCCTCTCTATCTGTGGGAGAGCCGTCTGTGGGAAAATCAAATCCAGGTTTGCCGCTCGGCCACCGGTCGTAATGCGTAAGCGCAGATACCTCCGCAAACTTGCACAAAATTAATTTGCTCTTAGTAAATAAATAAAGAGCACGCAGTGGAGATTGTAACATAGCAAGTGCAGAGCGCTCTGCTGCACCACAGCTGGTCCCCGAGGCAATGTGCCAGGACCCCC
>NW_005187877.1:34962-57010 GCF_000239375.1 Pundamilia nyererei
CCCCCCACCCCCACTTAAGATGGGAAATTTTGACTCCATAGTATGTGAGCTGCCATTTATCTGCTGCCACATATGTGACCGCTATTATGAAGTAAAAACTGGCCATAACCGTTATTAGATTAGATTTAGATTGTAGACATCTAAATGGAAATTTTCATTCATGGGAACTAACAAGTAAAATATGGCAAAGGCTTTGATTAAATAGTATAAATGAGTGTCACAAGAAGGATTGGTTGGTAGTTATTTTAATGTAACAGCTGCATTAAACCACACAGAAATCCCGTTAATGGCTTAGTGAAGAGTCTGGCTGACAGTAAAATACAGAAAAAAATGTTAATGACTTTTTTCCAGTTGAAGTGGAGGCAAAGTGCCTGCTTCCTGCAAAACCTCCAAAAATACGAGCAGTTAGACAAACTGTAAACTAAACACAAATGAGTTTATGTGAATCCGGTGCTCAGTTGATGAGAAAGCTCTTTGTGAGGTTAATATGAGCTCATGGGGAGAAGCAATCATTCAAATGAATCCACCATCAGTGTGATGGGCCTTTTGTCTTTTCAGTTATAGTGATATTTCTCTTAGAAGGATTATAAAAACTTCGATTTATAGCAATTTTCAGACCCTTAAAAAGAAGTGAGCAACAGAGTCATTTTCTTATTGATATAACACAAATGTGTACGAGCGTGCAACCCGAGGAGTCACCCCCTGGTGGCCATTGGAAACAATGTTGTTTGAAGGCAATTGTACTTTGGGTTCCTTTTTAGACGTGGGTGCCAGTCCAAGGCTGCTGCCTGCAGAGGCTATGAAAGGCCCCAGTCGCCCACGAAAGCAGTCAGTGACCATCTGGCAACCACCGGTCGCGAGGGAAAAAATGTATTCCTCGACTGGCTGGCAAGTGACTGATGGAAGTTGATGCCAGTCGCTGTGAAATTGATTGCTAAGGCCTCTGTCACACTGTGCTAGAGACCAGTCTGTGACCCCCTGGAAACAACAGGTTGCTAAGGAAAAATGTACAAGTGGTTGGTGAAAAGTTCCTGAAGGTTTCACAAGGTGAAACTGGTAGAGAGTTATATGGTGCTTTGTTTGCTAGCAGACTGGAAGATGGCACTTTTGCCTCACAGCAAGAAGGTCTTGGGTTTGAATCCACCCTCTGGTTGGGGCCTTTCTCTGTGGGTGGAGTTTGCATGTTCTCTCTTCCTCTCACAGTCCAATGACATGCAGTTAGTGGGGTTAGTAGGTTAAGTGTTTGGTGTAAGGTGTAGGGGTTAGGTGACTTGTCCAGCGTGTGCCCTGCCTCTTGCCTCATGGTAGCTGGGATAGGCTCCAGCCCCCTCACAACCCTGAACTGGATAAGTAGAAGTGGATGGATGGACTGCTAGCATCTGCCAGCAAACACTTGCCAATGGTTTGGGAAATGCACATTTTTCCCTAGCAACTAGAGGTCACTGACTGGTCTCTAGGCCTGCATGACCAAGGTTGATGGGTGTAATGGGTTAGACTGCAGCATTTTAGATTTCAGCATCAAAATCCAAACTGAACGAACTCTGTTATTTCTGATCAAGGGTGAACAGTTTAAACGCCACAAAGACGAAATTTATTTCAGTTAAATTATGATACATTCTTTAATATTTCTACTTTACTGATACCAAATTAAAACTGTGATTAACACATCCGAGCTCATTTAACACTTTATCTCCCCTTTTCTGTCTTTTTAGGCACACACAATCATATACACAATAATTTATCATTTCAAATTTATTTCAAATTTTTATCTTTTTTATGTTCATGACATATTTATTTTGTTTCTGTGTCTGGGTTTCTTGGTGAATTGTGAATGAAGAAAATGCTGTGTTTCAATAATTTAAAAAAGTTCTGTTTAAAGTTACCCACGCAACAATATCATTTATATTGTCGAGAGAAGGTTGCGTCACATTCACGCAGCAACTATAGGAGCGCATGGACCATTATCACTGAGCTTTACATGGAATCATTGCAATGCAGGACCATGACCTAATCAACATTAGCAACTGCATGGAAACATATGATGCTTATTTACGTTCCCTACACTCTTCTGTTTTGTCGATGATACTTTGGGCGCGCATTTGTTTTGGTGGTGGGAAAGTGGTGAAAAGGTTGCACGAATGTGTCGTTCTGAGGATGGGAAGTGGGGTGTAGCGATGCGGAGGAAGTACCTCACATGGCTCGCGATGGGCCGCTCGTCAAGAGCCCCTTTGTTTTAGGAGGTTAATGCCTAATTGATACAAGCTTAATGAGAGTGGGCTGTGTGTGAGCCTGGGGTGGAGGGGGTTGGTGGTGGTGGTGGGGGTGCTGCACGGCCCTGCCGTAATTGGAACGGACAAGCCTTGTGTGGTCGAGGGGTGTACGGGGAATGGATTTCTGGGAACGCAAGGAAAGTTGAGGAAGAGTGGGAATGAGGAAGAAAAAGTGACAATGAGTGCGAGGAATGTGGGAGAAAAATCTGGTGTGATAGTGAGAGCATCGCGAGATCATGAGAAAGAAATGTAGTGACGATGGGGGGGGTCTCGCTGTTCTCATGGATGTTTAGTTCTAATGGAGGTCATTGGAACTTTATTGTTTTATGAGCTTCCCATAAATCGCTCGTGCAGTGTACGATACAACAACTGCAGACCTACCAACATCAACTGTAACCGTTCTCTGAGACACCTGTCGTTTCTGATGAGCTGTCTTTTCACCCCCTCTTTCAGTCTGACAGTCTGAGACTATTCACGCAAGAGTCCTCAGCTTCCCTCCAGACAAGCTTTCAGTATGAAGGCTGGAGAGGCATTAAGAGGGAGGAGGGAAGGGGGCAGGAGAGGGGTGCACAGAAGAGACGAGCCGTGCACTTTAGAAACCTTGAAGAATTAGGACTGAAGGCTTTGGAGAGTCTGGGTGGCTGCAAGAAAAGGGGGTTAAAAAAAATTGTAAACGGGTCCTGGTTGCATAACTATAAAGATGAGAGGGAAAGCAAGATTTCATAAATTGAGCTTAAGCTGGGTGTGCTTCAAACAGCCGTGCTAAATGATGATAGAGTGAGTGTGGAAGACTGGAGAGGAGGAACGGTTACAGTACGGGTGAGAAAGACGGGAGGGAGGCGGCTCGATGAACAGGAGTGAGTGAGAATGAGGCTGAGTGTCGGTGAGGGAAGGAGAGAAGGGCAGACCCTCTGCGTTCCCACACTCAGCAGGTTCCCACAGTAGACCCAGCTAATCCCTGTCTTAATTGGGGGAGAATTCCAGCGCACATGTTCCCCTGGAATGAGCAGGGAAACTCAGGGAGCATCTGACACATCAGACAAGCTGCAGCGGCTGAGCTGATGCACAGTGTGCCAGTGCACTCTGTTGGAATATAAACACACCGCCCGACTGTCAGCACATCTGATGCATAAATGCTTTCACAAGTTACACTTTTTTTCCCCCTCCCCACCCTTTTCACTCCGTCCAGCGCGAGAAGTGTTCTCGGCAGCCACTTAGCATCGCTTTAACCACATTCCAAGAGTTAAAATTGTGATTTTATGAATGTTAAAAGCAGGCGTTGGTACTTCAAGACTTTCACGCTTTCAAATGTTTGGGTTTCACTGAATTCCAGGAGCAATTTTTAGTCACGACAAGTTTCTGTGTTACGTCTCTGAGTTTAAGGATGTTTGGCTGCTGGTGATATTGTTGAAAGGAATACACTGAAGCTCCAGTTTGGACTCGGGAGCTAGACAATGCAATAGGTCTAGGCTGCTTCCCATGATACAGTGATGAATGTTTCTTTTTCATTCAACCGTTTTTTCTCAGCATGTGTTTATACACCACTCTGCATTTAATCGTTAGTTATTACTCATCTCTGGTTCTTCTCCACAGTGTGTCTCACCCCCAACTGGTCTCTCTGAGCCTTGTTTCTGCTGGAGGTTTCTTCCTGTTAAAATTGAGTTTTTCCTTCCTACTGTCCCCTAAAGCGCTTGCTCATAGGGGGTCTTCCCAGTGTTGGGCTTTTCTCTGTATTATTGTAGGGTCTTTACCATACAGTATAAAGCACCTTGAGCCAAATAAATAAAATAGATAAAACTGAATTGAATTATTGCTATAGCAGCAGAGGTATGAGAAGTGATTATGTCTCAATATCAGAGTTCAAATACATTTATTTGCAATATAGTCTTCATGTTGTTAAAGTAAGAGAAACAGTGGTTGGAGACCGTGGAGTGACCAAAATAATGGGTGACTGACTGTATTAAGGCTAATGATTATACAGGTGGAGGCCAATACAGGCAGCTGTAAGCGATGTCTGTCTGCGATGCCTCACCTCAGCTAAACTGATAACCAGACCTCCCGACTGGGTTTGTGATGTTGGTACCTGTGGTTGGAGCATTCTTAAAGCAACTAACTGACAGGTGGTCTGACTAAATAACAATATAAATAAATCGAAATATTTGTTCTAGTTTTGCTGAATAGTATTTTTTTGTACATTAGATTAATTACAGTAAATAAATGAGGTCTCTGCTTTTTTTAAAAAAATATCACAGTAATTAACTTCTTTAAAAATCTATTGTTAGAAAGTATCATGGGTTTTTCAGCTAGCTTTCAACTAGCGAAATGCTAGAAGTGCTCATAGTAAGACTAGTATAAGATGGTAAGACTAGATTTTAGTGAAGGATTGTACGTATGAAAAAATGATCACTTGGTACTAGACTCAGTGTTTTATAATGAACCCCCACCACACACGCACACACACACGCCTTTCTGCTGAAGAACCTGTGCTTTCTGCAGGTTTAGTTTTTAAAGCATGACGTTTACATTCACACCTACCTTGCATCGTGTCTGGCTGATGGTGCAAAGGTATTAGTGTAAGGAGGCTTTGAACTTCTCTGTCAAGCTTTGATTTAATTTTTTTCCCTCATTTTAATCAATACTCAGCTGTTTCTGCTCGTGGAACACAATCGACCCCTAACATGAAAGCGTCTGAGGGTGTGCACCACTATTCTCATTTTTTGGATTATTTTGTCTACTGCCTCTCACGTGATGGCCGGCTTCACCCTTCCCTCGAGGAAGGCTGTTCTGAACAACTATAAACACCATTCAACTTAAAGAGACGACCTTCTGATTTTTAGCTTTCCAAATACTAAAACATAGAAGATGTAACATTATGTATTAATATGCCCTTATGTTAAAAGCTGGCTATTTTCTGTGACATGCAGGACAGAGGTTGGAAATCAAAACCTTACACCAAAGCTAGAGAACCTCGAGAAGCAAGACAAAACGACAATTTTTCATTATTTTTTGACTGATATCGACTAAATTTCTGTGTCAAGCTACTTGTTTTTCCTCAGTGAAAATAGACAGGTTTTACAGCCCTGTGCACCAAATGTATCTGCTGACAAATCCTGCCTCGAAGCTGTGTTGGGCAAGAGAACATTGCAAGGAGATACTAGTAACACAACAAAACTGCAGTTTCGATCCTGCCTACCTCTTTCCTTAATAAACAGTTCGAACAATAGGTATAGTGCAATACGTCTCTGAGGAGGTAACCCAAGACAGCTACTCCACGGAGCAAGATAACAGGCGAAAAAAGCCCAAAACAAAATAAAGAGCAAAAGGAGAGGCAGGCAGTGCTGCGCTGCAAGATTAGATGGGAGAAAGATAGAGTGGGTGGGCACTTTGTGAGAGAAGAATTCAGCTAATCTTCCGGGGAAGTTTCTCCCTTTTGTGTTGACAATCAGAGAGGTTTTTGTCAGAAAACCATAATCCTGTTGGTTAATTGGGAGCGTTTAAAGGCCCGGCTGAAAACAGGTGTATTTGTCTTTGGTGGGTCGACCCTCTGTCTGGAGTTTGTTATGAAGAAGGCTGACGTCAGCCGCACGAGGAGGCGAGACAAAGACATCAGTCGTCCTCGCCTAACACCGAATTCTGCTGCTATGTGAGGTTATTCCAGGAAACAACTGTGCAGAAATGCAAGTCACACCTCAAGCATGATCGCATCATAGTGAGAATATTTCAAAAAAGGACACTGTGATGTCATCTGCTGCTTGGCGCGCTCTTGGTTTGAAGCTGTAAGGCTGTCTTCCTGTATAGACTTCGTGCCATAGGACACCAGTCTCAGAATAAGCCTCAAGTGGCCATTTGAGGAACTGCAGCTATTAGCTCCGGCGCTATAGTGATTTGAATTCAGATGTGAATTTTGTTCAAGTGCAGCAGAGGATGAATCCTAATCAGTCCATCTGCCATTTTTCTCGTCTTCCTTGAGCACTGAGTGACCCTAAGTGGCATTATTAAGGTGTGATGTCAGTGTGTGGAGGTTTTTGTGGTTGTACCCCCTGCCGGCGATGTCAGCCCCAGCTGTGTTCAGCTCGACGCGGTGCTAGCGAGCCTTCGCTGGAGGGGGTTGCAATTCATTCCCTCTGTCTTTTCTTACAATACTTTCTTTTTTGGCGGGAAAGCACCAAAGACGCTTCTTTGACCCAACTTGTGTTTCTTTGCGGCAGGGCCCGCCTCCAACCTCATACACCATGTCCACCCTGTCTTGATTGATTTTCAGTGCACATTTTGGAAGGGATTAAAGCCATCTGCAGCCTCTCGAGGAACAAAGGGTGCTGCTCGCTCTCCACCCTTTAGCACTTCAGAGGGATAACATGGGCAGATAAACATGCTCTTGCACCGCTATACACTTGTTCTCTATTTTGCTTTGACCTCTCAACCCACCCAAACTGCCCACTCCACGTTTTGTCTCCCAAATGTCGCTCCACTCTGTGGACTTACCAGTTTTTCCAAAGTGCTCAGTGCAGAAAGATCGTGATTTAAAAAACACTGTTGCATGTTGCTGTGGAGGTTTTTCCATGCATATATCAGCATGGCATGAAGTGAAGTTTCCTTTTGGAAATCACCTCTTCCAGCTGTTACGGGGTGTTATGGGAACAAGAAATTGTCAGCTGGGAATCTGGGAAGCCAAAATGTGGTCATAGAAGTCTACAAGGACTCATCCTCAGCTGGTGCCGAGCTGATGGAGAGGCAGCAGGAATCACAACCACCGAGTCAAACAAAGAGGTGGATGGACCAAGTTTTGTATGAGCTAATGTTCAGTTACCGTGAACTATGGAACAACCATTTGCATCTGTGGGAAAATAAAGCACATTGAAATCCCTGGCTGTGTCTTCATCACTTCTTTGACCACCTAACGTGTGCAACAGTGTAACTCATCACCTCAGCTTATACACCAGATAAAAAATGTAACAGCCTTTGGGATAGAGGCCGAAGAGCTTCAGAGGTCATTTAAGAGCCTTCAGCGCCGTTTGGCACAAAGAGACTGAGGTTTGAGATCGCTGTCAAGTGTGTGTCAGAGCATCGCAACCACTGTTTTGGATCTACGACAGCACAACAACCAGCAGCTGTGGACCCAAGTTATGGAAAAGATTAGATGACGAACCCGTGAAAAGACAGCTCCAGCGAGGGGAAAAGGATCCAGATGAAGGATTAGTGTGAGAAGCCGCACTTAGAGATCTGGCAGCGAGCGTACCGAAAGTTTGTGTAAGAAACGCAGCTGATGATCTGGCAGTTACACAACCACAGAGAGAGAAGCAAAGCTGGTTTCAGCTCTAATAAATAGCCAAAAACAAAACAAAGAAACAAGAAAAAACTACGTTATAACGCCGTAAGCAGTGCTGTTGCATATATTTAGGCCTTATGTTGCGATTGTGTCAAAAATCCCCAGAATCATTTCACATTAGGAAAACTACAAAACTACCTTCGGGGTTAATTTTAAGTTTGATTCATCCTCAGATTTTTTTTTTAAAGCTGGATAACAGGAAGAGCTTGTGCTGAGCCTCAGCAGTGGGTGGGGTGTTCTGCTGTGCCGTGTTTGGGCGCACCTTTCCCCCCGTCTGCACTCTCATCTCTGGAGCTTTGTCTCCGGCCACTTCCCTCTAAAGTCCGCACCCTGGAACACTCTCCCACTGCTTTGGATTCTCCTTTCTTGAGTGCTTCCTGCTTTGCTAAGCTGAGCATTGAAGGAGTCGCTGCCATCAAAAGAGGATATTTGACGACAATCCCCAAAGTCTTATTGGGATTTTTTTTCTGTTTGTGTGCATTTAAACTGAGCAGTGTAACTGTGTTGTGTAACTGTGTCCTTTTAAGGGGTTCAACCTGGGGTCACAGACAAGTGACAACAATGCAGGAAGTTCAGCTTTGTCAAAATGTCACATGATGTATAGGTAGGGAATATAATTTGAGTGCTCTTTGTTTTGGCTTATCAGCTCTGCAGCAGTAAGCTCAGATGGACTGAAGGGGAGGGGGCTGAGTATTTTTATGTGTGTGTGTGTGTGTGTGAAGAGCCTGGCAGCTCGAGGCCACCCAGCCAAAGGATGTTATAAAGGGGCACTGAGGCAGTAAATGGTCGGGGAGGCTGGAGGTTCACTCACATCAGCTCCTGAGACAGTGGCGCCAAACCTGTGCCTTTCTACGGGAGTGCAGCCAGACGTGGGAAGCATTCTTTTCAATTAAACTTAAGCACCAGGTTAATTCCCCCAGCTGCTCTTTTCCACATGGCTTTACAGCTCACAGTAAATCTGAGAGTTTTCTGGAGGTGTTTATGCAGCAGTGATCACAGTGATTCCTCATCTATCCATGTTCCAAGCAACTCGACCTCTGAGCAGAGTGGAAAACACATTGATTCGACTGTCTCCTCGTGCACACGCGGTCAGGATAAAGCAGGCGACTGTGTGGCACCTCAGCTCAGCCGGGCCTGCCGTGCCACTCCCTTAATGGCAATTTATTGCTTCCTGTCCTGAAAACGGGAGGCCGAAGACAACAGAATTCTTCTCGCTGTTTTTCGACCTTCCCTTCCCTTCCCTGTCCAAATACCCTCAGGGTCCCAAACAGTCCCTAAATCTCTCCACCCTTTCAGGCCCTCTCGCTCTCTTCGGCCACGCCATTTGTTCTGCGCTTTCAGGAATCTGATTCATGAGCACTTGGAGTGACTTATGTTCTGAGAAAAGGTAGCCACGGAAGAAGCCTTACATGCTCTAATGGAGGCTGACCAGTTTTAATGATTTGGTTCTAAGAGGATTAGGGAGCACGAAAAGCTCAGTAGAGTAAGAAAACCTTAAAAAGTTAAAGAAAAACACTCAAACACACACATCTGAAATCTGCTTTTTTAACAGAATATTTTAATAACACAGACAAACATAAAAATAATCCACAATACTGAGACAATACTTTTTTCATGCTTTTGTTTCTAGACTTTCTTATGAACATATTTACAATCACATTATATTCACATTTACACACAAAAATGGCAGTGTACGCATTAAAGGCATACCGTGTCAGCAGATTATGGTCATTTGGTACGAACCCCTCCTCCTTGCTGATATAGTGCACATCAGATCATTCTTTACAGAACTCATTTCACACATTAAATGCATATTTTATTGTTTTCTTGAGCTAGCCTGGTCCAACCAGAGTAATGTCCTTCCAATGAGAGGTTTTTTACTTTTATCATCAGTGTATGAAGTTTGCTGATTATAAAGAGTCGAGTAGCATTTACTTTCCATCAGTATGTGAGAGCAGAAAGCAGAACGCGATAGGACAACAGTCAGATTTACATCTGCTTTGGCAAGACTCAAGCAGCTTTGCTCTTTACGTTTAAATACTCTTCAAAATCAAAGGCAGTCCAGTCAGCTGTAGTTTTGCAGAAATATTGCATGCAAATTAAACACGTCTTATCTTACATGACTTATAAAGTTTGCGTCTCCTCACGGAAGCAGAAACGAATCTCAGACAGGCTACAATAGGAAGGTGCTCTCAGCACTATATCGAGCTGTGAAACCTGCTCGGGTAGCCATAGCTTTGTTACTGTTGTACGTGCTCGCATTTATCTGAACATATATTAAATTCTCAGTTGTTTCACTATGCTACATATAGTTGCTTTTTTTTTTTAAACATTTATTTGGTTTTCAGTGCTTGCAGCATCACACTTTCTAGATCATTCCCTTTCATTCAGTGCAAGTTGTTTTTAATGTTTCTCTTAGCGTGGACTTATATAATCTCCTTCATAAAACTAACACTGAAGACAAGTATCACATTGTCCTGTTATTATCTGATAAAATACATTATGAATAGACCGCAGCAACACCTGTGTGGCGTACGCTCCACAGGATGTCAGCTGATAGCCTTGAGCTTTTTATAGAGCTTTTCTTTTTTTCCCTAAGTTTCAATGCGATGACTCTCAGTAGGCCTGAATTAATGGAAAGCTTTTTCATCATTACATCATTTTACTTTGACCATCTTTATGGCATCACTGCTTAAGCTTCGTTTCAGCCGTGTCCCCCCTCAGTGTCACGAAAACCACTGGGCTCTTTGCAACAAGTGACCGCGTATTGCACTGAAATGGTGTCTGAACAGTCCATTTCACTCCTCAGGCCTTTGGGAAGGCTACGCGAGCCGACAGTCGCCCGTCTCGGCTTCTTCCCGAACGTGGAACAGGGCTGAGTTTGGCCTGGCGCTCAGCACAGCTTCCAATTTTGCGTAGCAGACGAGCTGAGTTTTTGTCTCAGTCTACGGGCAGCTCGCATGGTATCTGCTGGGCTGCTTTGGCTACGGTGTAAGCCCTCTGGAAGTCCTTGTAGCGCGGAGCGCAGCCCAGCCAGGCCTCGCCGAAGTGGACTCGGCCGGTGAAAAGGAAGCTCCCGGGTCCGGGTTTGACGCCACACTGGAGCAGAGTCCTGATCTCGCCCCGGCTGCTCAGGCGGCTGTTCCCGGTGAACAGTGTGTACTTCTGGCGAAACACGCGGGTGGCGCTGACCTTGATCACGGCCGCTCTTAAGTTCTCGTCCTCCTCCACTGACTTGATGTTGCCTCGCACCACTGCAAATTAGGAGGATATTCAGGTTAACATTAAAGCTCATTTCCAGAATAATTATCCAATGCATGTTTTAAGCCTTGGTTCAGAGTCTGCGAGCTACCAACAGATAAAAATCCTTAAGAAGTCCCTGACCTGCGTACTAATCAATGAACTTTTGTTCAGTCAGCTCTACTTCTCCTCAGCCCTTTACAGCTCAATCAGAGGCCTGCAGATTAGTCCACTACTCCTTCTCTAGGGGAGTGATGCTGGATGTTAGTCCACTATGGTGCCTGTGGGGGGGGGGGGGATTTGCTATTTCACCTTTAACCTTTCCGTTTTTTAAGGGAACATTTGGAGGCAACGTCTTTGAGCCAATCTCACGTCATTAAGATGCAGAGGTCTGGTTTGATGTATATGTAGTGACTTACCAAAATCACTGGTGCAAACAGCCATCAGAATCTCAGTGTTGTTGCAGGGTCTGCAGGCGTCTGGAGGGACAAAATAAAGAAAAGAAAGCTGGAGCCATTTGGTGACCTTAGACAAGACTCTCAACTCCTGAAAGAAACCTGTAGGCTAATGTGCTTGAAATCAGGCAGTGCATTTGCAGATCACATGCAGAGGAATGTGATCCAAACCATTAACTGTGCAAAAAAACCCCCAAAAAAAACCCCCAGCAACAAAGGGGAGAAAAACCTGTAACAAACAGCTGCTACTTTTCCAGTTGGCAGCGGAGGTCCAGAGGAGCTGTAAGGTGTGAGGCTCTCCTACCCCAGGCCAAATGAAACTTCCCCCCGTAAAGCCCTTCAGGGTGTCTGCAGTCACATCTCATCAAAGCCTAGACAGAGGCCAGGGAGAGGGGGGAGGACTTCAAAGAAGCCCGATCCAACTTCTTAGAAAATCCTGTACTTTTCTGTGGAGGCTTGACAGCTTTTATTGAGAACTAAAAAATACTTTAAAAAATAGTTTGGCGCCTTACTAAGACACTAAGATTCATAGCGGGTTTTACTGATCAGGCCCAGAAAAGCTTCAGACCAAAACTGTTTGCACTGATTCAACTGTGGAAAAAAAAAAGTTCTGGCATTTTTTTAAAGTTCTTGTGGTTCTTTGGAAAACCTCTTGATAAATGAGATTCCTTCCTCTCCAGTCCACAGCACCCCCCACTTCCAAACCTAATCAGTGTGTGCCCGTGTGAGTGTGAGTGTGTGTGTGGAGGGGGGGGGGTAAACTCCTACAGACAAGAGGCAACTCAACAAAAGAGGGGAGCATCTCAGCTGGGCAGAGGCCTCCCTGTTGCCTAGACAACGGCAGTAATCCCAGAATACTCATGCGCCAGCCATTCAAAGGGCTCTGGACTCTGGAGAAAGCCCCACATACTGGGCTTTTGTACCCCTCCTCCCCACTTCACCGCTCCCCTTCTCCTACTTCAAACCCTTTGGGGGAAAAGTTTGGCCACTTCCTTCTCTCTGCACGGCCGTGGAAAGTCCATGCAGACCGCAGAGGCCTGTTCCCAGTTATGAATCATCCTCAAAGAGGATTTTATGGGGTAATAATATCGTCAGTGGTGAATCACAAACTCGCATCTGCCAATTTTACAGAAAGGAAACAAAAGACCTTTTACAGATTTAAGAACTGCATGCAGCTAAAGTACTATTTTGGACAAACCTGTGAACTTTAAGGTGTTACGCAGCCACTCATGGAGGAAATGTTGATTCATGAACACAAATAATATGAAGAAAGGTTCAAGCTTAAGCAAGACCCTCTTCAGCACCAACACGGCAGACCTCGTGCAACCTGCTCTCACCTACTCACCTTCAGTGCTAATAGGGTGGGAGTCCAGGGACAGGCGAGCTGTCCAGTCCCCTCTCAGCTCGTAGCGAAATGAGGCGATCCTCCTGCTGATGTCCTGATGCGGTGTAGCCTGCAAGAAGAGGGCCACCCTCTCCCCAGGCAGGCGGCTGAAGCAGCGCACCCTCGGCGGGGGGGAGGATTCCAGGCGGTCTCCTACCAGGAGCTCGAGGACCCCATCTCTCTCCAGGTAGAGCTGGGCTCCGTGGAACTCCTCAGAGGGCTTGACGCAGGCAGTGATGAGCCCAGAGCTGCTGCCGCTGGGGCCCACCACCATGGAGGGCAGGCGCGGAGACAGGGTGAGGCGCAGGGCTCCTTTGGGATAAAGCCAGTCCAGTGTGCCCTCGGAGCAGTGGAGAGAGATCTGCTCCACGCTGCCCTGCTGCTGGGACAAACCGCTGTGAGCAGGAGGAAAAGGGAGAGGAGACAAGGTTAAATAAAGTTTTTTTATGTAGTTTGTTCAGGCCAAACTTTCCTGAAACATCTGCACACAGCTGCAGGATGGAGGGAGAGGGGATTAAATGTGATCACTGCACATCAGCAATAAAAGTTTGATGTCTGGTGAATAAATGTCATTAAAAGTCAGCTTTAGTTTCAGACAAGGCGCTGCCTACTGGCAGATCTGCAGAGATGATGACCCTGAGTGGCATCTACACTCAACTGTAGTGTTTAGAATTTATAAATATATGTAAAAAAAAAATTTATATATATATTGAATACTGAAAACATGTCTGTAGTAAAGAGCAGCCTCCAACAGCTGCACGTGTAGTGTATATTTTCTCCATGCATGTGATTTAATCTTTCAGTCTCCTGCCCGTCTGACCCTGCGTGCCTCCCGCAGACACCCCAGAGGCGCAATCGCAGCAGAGCCCCGCAAACATTTAAACTGCACCACAGTGACAAGTCTCGACTTGTCGCATTCACTCAAACACCGACCACACGAACAGGAGGCACCTGTAAGCGTCTCTGAGCGGTCATTTTTAAATCCTCTTTTCCATCATGCCCAGTGAACACACACTCACACACACCACAGATCAAATGTGAAATACTTGCCTGCCTCTCCAGCTGCATTGGTCTTCGGAATAGTTTGAAAGGCTCACGTGGAAAAGGCAAAAAAGTAAAATCCACACTGCGTAAATCCAAACCCCAAAGCCGGGCATGTTGGATGGATGATGCAAAGTAAGGTGGAGGGGAAAAAACGGATTATTCCAAACTGCCGATGTCCTAAATCTCAGCGAGTAAAAAAAAGGCTATAAAACAAATAATAATCTACCTCTGATAACCTCCATAACTTTCTACCCTCTTATCCTGATGCGTATGATAAGAGAATACAGCTTCTGCACTCTCCGGGGCCGATGTGAGCGTGGAGGTGCGGAGCTCTGAACTTATCCCCCCTCAGGAAAACTTCACGGACCAATCAGAATGCAGCGACAGAAACTTTAAACCACTCGCCCAGCAGAGGGGGCAGGGAGGGAGGTCTGACCCTGAGAGTGAGTAACTGTATGCAAGGATGGAACCGAGTAACAATTCACTATTGTGTCTGCATACAAGATACAAACGAACTGGCCTGAGTGAGGAGTGAGTGTACAGAAAGTACTGCAGTTTAAAAACACCCCACCCCTCCTCCTCCACACACGACTGAGAAGTTTATGACCTCCATTAGTTTCACTTCATCCTACATCGTCACTTCTGCTTGTACTTCATTTAATATTTAATATTCTAAATATATATATACATATGAATAAAGTACGTTTTTAGTGTATGTGTAGCTCAGAACAATGCTCTTACTTTTAAAGAAAGCTCTGCAGTTTTATTTCTCGGCCGAAGAACAGACACAACTCATGCGAAGTAAAAGTCGGCGGATGGATACAAATATCGATCATACCAAAGCTGGTTTTGTGTTAAATTTTCTTTTTTGGAAAAGAAAAACTATACCTCAAACATGCACCATTAACCTTTTTGTGTTGACTGCAGTGCCTATTTTATTTATAGCTTATAGCACATTTAAACAGCAGAAGAAGAAGTGACCCCAAATTCTTTAGCGACATGCGTATTTACACAAAACCCAGTTTCAAACTGCACGGAAAGCTGAAAGGTGTGTTTTGTTGTGTTAACTAATTATTGTAAATTAAAAAAAAATCACAGGGGTCATTAAAATGTGTTTGAATTTGAAAATGAATGATGATTTATAGATTAGAAGTATACTGGCCCTGTTTTTACTTGGCACAGCACTGACGTTAAGGTCAAATATTTAAACGAGGCGGGATAAAAACTTGGCTAAAAGAAACATAGAAATAACGACTACTTTGTGAACGAGTTGAAAAGCTTGGTTTTGTGCAAAAAAAAGAAAGAAAAATCCCACTTTGTGGTGAAGCCATGGTTGTAAGATTTAAGCAAACACAGAACATGTTTATTCAAAGTTATAATTAAGTATATTTGTCTACTAAAAGCCTTTCAGTGCTCTGATTTATATTGTAGTTCAACCCTGCCCTGGCCCACTTCAAAGACCTCTAAATGTGCAGCCAATATGTAACACCTACTATTATAGAAGTAAATATCAGTTCAAACAGGGCAAAAGGGCAGACGTGCAGAGTAGTTCAATAACGCTGCCCTCATTTTCACACATATATGATGGTGATGAAGATCTAGCCACCTCTGCTGGTTGTGCCCTCTGCCCTCACCGCCCCCCCGCCGTGCTTCTCTTTCATGTCGCGATACTTATAACCAAATCAAATATTCTTTTGTGCCAGTGCTGCCATCCATCTCCCTGAGCGAGTAGCTTTCTGTGGAAGTGCATGCATTCTTGCGCCCCTGTGTGTGTCTGTGTGCGTGTGTGCGCGTGTGATAAATGTCTAGACCCCTCCGATGGAGTTATGACAAGGCCTCAGAGCAACACAAAGGCACATGTGCAGAAATCCAGCTGCTTTATTGTCTGTGGCAGGACGGAGCTTTGCTGTCTGTCGGGCATTTCAAAGGAGCAGAGTTTAAAGCACAAAGCGATGGTGGTGGTGGTGAGCTGGTGAAAGACACATGGATATATTTAGTACCTAAACTTCAAACTTCAAAGACGTGCCACTGCATCCACGTGTGCACAGTCAGGTTTGCACACTTCCACATGTACATGTCTGTTAAAACAAAAGCTACACACACGCCTCGTGACCTTGTTATGACCTCAGCTGGAGTTACATCCAGCCTGGATCACATTCAGCGCTTTTATGTGATGTGGCTATATGTGGTTTTCTTTTTTTCTTTTTTGATGTGCAGCACTAAAATAAAACCAACAGCGTGAAATAACTCGAGCTGTGTCCAAAGCTAAGATTTTGGCCTTTTGATTTTCTCTCTGTCTCCATCACATATTTTTAAAGTAAGCACTTAACCTGTGCGGCAAAGATGTGGCATTACTCGGCACGCCGATTTCACAGGACCCTTGTGTTTGACGCACACAGCGAAAGAACAACAAATTACATAAGCTGCAATCAAACCGTGTGAGCAAGTTACAATTAAAGGTCACGTTGTGTACGTGAACCGACCGACCTGGTTGCTTCCGTCCTGCATCCAGAACAATGCCATCTTTGACTGTAATGAAACACTGCCTGTTTGTCCTCATACTTTAACCACTGAACCAGATTCCCGCAATGGTTCCTCTCCCTTCTCTCCCTCTCTCTGTGCTTCTGCTGCTGCGTTCTCACCAGCATGCCAATGTGAATGTCTTCAAACAGTGCTGTTGTATAGATACGAGACTTTGCGTGCATGTGTTAGTCCTGTGTCTGTTTGCTTGGTAATCCTGTACTCCTCTGTAAGGGGGGACTTCCCAAACACAGAGAGGATGTAGTGGCAGTGTGGTGTTAGTGGTATTTACGGGGCCTTGACATTCTGTAACTTTCTCTCACTGTCTCTTCTCGCTGCTACGGACATAATGACAGGGGTTTAAAAAAGAAGACGTGAGCAAGAACCACGTAGATGATGTCATATTGGGATTCTAGTGTGAAAAAAGGGGCCTACAGATTTACAATAGGAGGAAAGTGAGTGTAAAGTAAGGATAAAGCCTGTATAAAAGCAGAAAGACACACAGCTTAATCGACATCTTACAAATTTATACAGCTTTATCACCACTTTCAACTCGTTTTGATGACTTTGATCATATTGGAGCACCACAAGAACCCTGAGCTTTGGACGTTGGTGGTAAAAGAGAGTGATCACAATAACGTTGTTCAAGTTTGGCGTAGCGGCAGTAGTCTCTGAAAAAGACTTGATATGAGTCGAAAAGTTAAAGCGTCCTTGTTCCCAGACTATTCTGCAGCTTCCCATGGCACCTTGGTTCTAATCTGGTTGATCTGAAATCATTGCTGTTTGTTTTCCTGCACAGCGCCTGCTGGTAATGAGATCTAAGACCTTGTCAGGATGCTCTGATAATAAGCCTACGCTAAGGGAGGCAGTACAAATATGCCCCTCTCTCCACAGGATTGTGCTGTGTGCTGTGTTTTGCCTGGAAAATTTGTTAGGTTAGTCATGGGAAACGGTTTTAACATAACTTATAGTCTGGGACACACGCTGAGAAAAACCTTGAGACGCCAAATGTCCAAATGGATGGTGGATGGAAACGTCAAGGTTACATTGTAATGATGGAAAAGGAGAAGGAAGAGGTGAAGAGCAGCTAAAAAAAAGTGGGGTCATGGTAGCCAAAGAGTACAAGAATCAATTTATAATAAAGTGAGCTTGTCCCGAGCTAGTCCCGAGCTAGTCCCACTCAGATATTATAAGCACAGTATTGAAATAGATGCTCTAGCACCAACCATCACAGAAATCACTCTTTTCACTGGTTGTGTCTCCCTGAGGAACTCCTCCACCATATTTGACACCAGTCCCACGGACAAGTCCAGGGCCAATCTCTTTGGTATCTGTCTATCTTCTCCATCCTGGTGCTTGCAACACTTGTGTACATGTTCTGTGACTCCTCTTCCATGACTGCCCACACCTCCCGTCTTTATGCAGTGTGAGCAGGTGTGGAGATTTTCTTTGATTAAGGTGTGGGTAGGAAGCCAAAAAAACCCCAAAAAACCAAATCTATGGAGCTTGAATGTCAATATTTGGTATGAACACCTTTACTTTTCTTTACAGCTTCAATTTGCTTCTTTTCTTGTAGTTCTACAGTCTTTTTGAAGGACATTTAAAGCTCCTCTTAGGATGTTTGCTGCCTTTTGATCTGCTTTCTGTCAAGATGATCCCACACAGTTCTGGAATCTGGGGATGCCAATCCATGACTGATAGTGCTCCACTGTGTGTTTTTCTATCCATCACTGTCATGCTGAAAAATGAAGCTGTTACTAATCAAACACAAAATCTGACCGAACGTTTCTGCAATGATGTTTCCATCAGGACGTGACATGACTTTCAGACACTGTTCATCTGATGCAGATAGCTTTTCAGGCCTGTCTTTTCTACTTTAGTCCGTCATTTGTTAATAACTGTGTTATCTTTGGTGTTTTTCATCATTTCAGCTAAAGAAATGAGAATAAATGATGTCTGCTAGTAATAAAGTGCCTAAAGATTTGTTAAGTTGTCTGGTGTGTGTAGCCACAACACATAACATGTGGGTTTGCTGCTTACACGGTATCTAAGCATTCATATTAGGAATACAGGCTGTACAATAAATGCACAAACATCTAATAATAAAAAATTCCCACATTTTGTTAAAATCCTTTAAAAAAAATGTTAAAACACATTTTTTTAAAACAAATGATAACACATCTGTTATCTGAAATCAATCCTGCATCAGGACATACAGCAAAAGCAGCTTTCTGAGCCACTGCAACAACTCAGTGAGAGGACTCATTATAGTGGCGTTTCCCCACTTCTCTATTCAGGTGACGGGCTCCTGTTCTGGAGTCGGAGTCGAATTGCGGCCCGAGGCTGTGAGAAAAGCCGTCGCTCGGAGCACGGAAAAAACTCGTGCTGATTTTTTAACCGTCCGGGCCCTCATGAGAGCCGCATGTGAAAACTGACACCTGCTCTCTCATTGCACTTTCTCAGGGTCCTGATTGTGTGTGTGTTTGTTTGTATGACAGTAAATTTCTCATTGTGCCTCTCATGTTGGTTGCATAGTGTGTGTGCGTGCTTGTGTGTTAGTGTAAAGCCCAGTGGGAAACAGAATACAAGAGGATCCTACACCACATAAACAAAGTCAGGCAGGGCTGATAGCAAACGCAGCTGGAAACGCACAGAGGCGCCCTGAGAACGCTCTCTAATGCTTCCCTAAACATGTAATAGATCACTTAGCTCCACTGTCACAATCCTCTCGTACTCTGTGTGCTTTAACGTTCTCTGTTGGGATCTCACATAACGTGTACACTAAGATAAGTATTGATATCATTTAATACTGAAACACGTAATGTTTCAGAAATATGATTTTCCCTCTCCGCAGAAAGCTCTCACCTAAGAACTCCTTTTGATTCCTTCTTTCTTTTGTGACCAACGCACCCGACCCCCATGCTTTTATTTTAGCTTAAATACGCTTTTAAAAAAATCAGATGTATCACTGTCATCCATGTTTGTGTCTCTTTAAGGCACTTTCTGCAAATTAATTTTTTTAAGTGCTTTTAAGATGTTTCCTTTTTTTCAGCAACTCCAAATATAACCTAATTATAGTGTCTGAGGTCAAAGGTCACAGCTGGGGCCCCTGGGGGACATTTCATTAGCAAAATGGAGGGAAGAAGCTGCTGCTGTCTAAAAGGGACGTCTCCCTCTATTGTGCCGAAATTTGAATTTTAGCTTTTGTTTCCTTTTTTTCAAATGAGTATTTTTTTAAGCAATGAGTAAACACTTACAAATAAATGCATTTAAATGGGTTCTTTTTTTTTCTTTTTTTTTTCTTTTATTAATTTTTGATGCCAAATTTGCTAGTCATTATTACAGGTTTCTGAACATCCCGCTTTATATGTACCTTAAAATTATCTATAGGTAGAAATAATCTGAGTATCATGAGCTGGAACGTCAAGGGCCTCAATAATCCCATTAAGAAAAACAAAATATTGTCCTTTATAAAATCTAAGAAGTGTGACATTGCATTTGTTCAAGAGACCCACCTGTTGCCTCAAGATTCTCAGACGCTATGCGTGGGTTGGGTGGGATATGTAGGGGCAGCCAGTGGTACTAGTAAAAGCAGAGGAGTGGCCACTTTGATTGGTAAACATTTACAGTTTAAATGTATCCAAAAGAGTAAGGATGACGCTGGGAGAAGGATGTTAATGTTGTGTGAAGTTCAAGGGAAGGCGGTCATCTTAGCTAATGTATATGCTCCTAATGTAGATGATCCATCCTTTTTTGGACAATTAGAGAAAAAAATATCTGACATGGGGGATTACCCTATTATTATGGGAGGGGATTTTAATGAGGTTATGGACCCAGTACTGGATCGGAGTTCCAGATCAGTCTATGCTTCTAGGGCTCATAGGGCCCTAAAAGGGCTGACTGAAGCGTGTGGCCTCATAGATGTGTGGAGGTTACAAAACCCCTCTGGAAGGGACTATACTTTTTTCTCCCCCCCTCACCACTCCTTCTCAAGGATAGATTTTTTTTTGGTATCCCAATCACTAATGCCTGCTGTTGTATCGAGTAATATTGGTACCATAATCCTCTCAGATCATAGCCCTGTTTATCTCCTCATGCTACTATCTAATGATACAGCTAGGACGCCTAGATGGAGACTTAATTCGACCCTTCTATTAGATGCAGAATTCAGAGAGTCTCTTCGATTACAAATCAATCTGTATATAGAGACGAATGTCCCTACTGCCCCTTCAGCAGGAGTAGCATGGGAAGCACTAAAAGCTTTCCTGAGAGGCTATATAATACAGCATGCCTCATTTAAAAAGAGGGAAAATATTACTAAACTTCAAAATCTAGAACGTCAAATTAAACTTGCTGATTTAAAATTTAAAAATGATCGTTCTTCATTGAATTTGAATGAATTGACCAAGTTAAAATATGAATTTAATGCAATACTGTCACAAAAAGCTGAATTTTCTCTATTTCGTGCAAGACAAAAACACTTCGAGGAAGGGGATAAGGCCGGAAGGCTCTTAGCGAGATATATTTAACAGAGAGAGACTATGGCTATGATCTCAGCTGCTAAAGATAATAATGGACGTCTTTTCTTTAAACCTAAAGAAATTAATACAATATTTAGTAACTTTTATAAAGATCTTTATAGCTCGGAATCAAGCATTTCAGAGAGTGATATAAAGAAATTTTTGTTATCTTTAAATCTTCCTAGGGTGACAATGGATCAACTGAAATATTTGGACGCTCCTATTACCGTTGAAGAAATAGTGGGAGTTATTAAACACTTGCCCTCTTGATAAAGCACCAGGCCTGGATGGATATACGGCTGAATTTTATAAATCCTTTCCAGAAGATCAAGCGCCACTGCTTTTAAACACTTATAACGAATCTTTTCAAGAGGGTAGGCTCCCACCTTCACTATCTGAAGCCATCATTACACTTATCCTAAAGAAGGATAAGGACCCCACTGACTGTAAAAGCTACAGACCGATAAGTCTGACCTCCTATGATAGTAAGATTTTATCTAAAATTCTGGCTAATCGATTAAACCGGGTAATAACCTCTCTTGTACATGTAGATCAAGTTGGTTTCATAAGCTCACGCTCTTCAGCTGATAATATTAGGAGGTTAATTGATATTATGTGGGCGGTTCAGGACAGCCATTCTCCCATAGCTGCGATTTCGCTGGCATTCGACAGAGTCGAGTGGAGATATTTATTCGCTACTTTAGAGTGTTTCGGTTTCACCAAAAGCTTTATTAATTGGATTCAGCTTATATATGTACACCCCAAGGCATCAGTACTCACAAATGGAATAATAGGGCCTTCTTTTGAACTAGATAGAGGAACCAGGCAGGGGGATCCCCTCTCTCCACTTCTTTTTGCTCTGGCCCTTGAGCCGTTGGCAGTGGCTATTCGTAGAGAGCCCAATTTTCCAGGTGTCAGTATAGGGAGAGACTGTCATAAACTGATGTTTTACGCCGATGACATTTTGCTTTTTATATCAGACCCAGAAAAGTCTTTAAACTCCTTGCAGGCAATAATAAATACGTTTTCAGCTATTTCTGGTTATAAGGTGAATTGGACCAAATCAGAGGCCCTTCCGTTAACTAGTTATTGTCCTAGGTCACTTTTTCAAACCGGTATGTTTTCCTGGCCTCAGAAGGGCATTAAATATTTAGGCATCACCTTCCCGCCTCATTTGTCAGACCTGATAAAGATAAATTTTGAACCTTTACTCAGCGATATGAAAATTAATATTGATCGTTGGTCTCAGATGTATCTCTCAATGTGGGGAAAGGTAAACGTAATCAAAA
>NW_005187877.1:57612-83487 GCF_000239375.1 Pundamilia nyererei
GGGGGGGGGGTGTCTGGGTTTTGTTTGTTTTTTTGTGTATATTAAAATCTAATAAGGTTTGAATCATAAAAAAAATAAATGGGTTCTTTGCTATAATTTTATAGTACTTGAATTGCATGTTACCATTTTTTGCTACTTAATCCTTCTCATCTCTTACATTTCTAGAGGAAATATTCTTCTTTGTGCTACACTGGACATCTAAAGTTACTACTGTTACAACCTGTGGGCTTTAAATTGTGTGAGATGGTCATTATGGGAATTTTTCCGCCTCCACCTGTATTTCCATGTTCTTAAATGGATCCAGATACTGGTCTAGAGTGCTGATTAAAGCAGTAAAGGCCTCATAATGATACCAGTACCATCCGGTGTTATCTAATAATAACTTTGTTTTCCATAACCATCATAAATGTTTCCAGACATTCGGTTTCACTGCTATTAGATAGCCTTTGTGCACCGCTGGGACAAAACCACCAGCCTATCATTAATTTATTTTATTCATTTAAATGAAATGACACGTGTAGTGGCTCCATGGTGTAGCAGTTTGCAGATTTGCCTGGTTTCATTTCAAGGGGATGGAAACAACATATGCCAGCTATAAATATGTGGACCTGCTGTGGTGAGTTATTGTGAATGAGGGAATAGCTGAAAGTGGTTTTTAGTGTCTTGTCCCTCCCAGCTCCTTCAAAGTGTTAACCTGTAAAAGTGTCAGGGTGATAAAGAGTGATTATCCTTAAAGCCTGATAAAGATTCCACCTCTATCCTTCCAAGCAGGTCAGATCCAGCTGCTTATCTTAGTGTAAATACATGACGATAGTGTCATTGGACTGAGAGTGATTTAAACAGGCAGAGCGTCACTGCTGCGGCCAGCCTCGATGGCCTTTGTGTAGATTCTCACATTCTTTAGTGCTCAAACGAACACGAGGGAATAGCTGAGCTTGGGGGTAAACAGATTCCTCTTTAAAGTGGTTTTTAACACAACGTCGCCGCTGTTAACTCTTTTCTTCTTTCTTTTTACTCTTTTGATTGTAAGCAGCAGGGAGGGAAGAAAAAGGGCCAAATAAAAACACATCGTAGCCACCGAGGAATCCAACAGGAAGTTTCCTGTGGTACGTGAGGTTTGGTGGTAATTTTAGACTACAAAGCTTTTGGAGACAGCGCCACAGCTTTTGATTGTAGCCAGATTAAAGCGAACTCCTTTACAAATACTACATTCCTTCATTAGATCACAGTGTGTGGGTGGGTGAGCTCGTCTTGATTGTTTGGCATTTATTGGCCAAATCAGGTCTGCAAATGGTTTGCTTTGCCTGTTTTTTGGAGGGAAACCCACGTTAGTTGTTAGCTTTTAGAGCACAGCATCTTCAGCCTCTTTCACTTTACGTTTATGACTCTCATTAGCTGCAATTACCAGTGCATCTCCCAATCCCATTCTTTGTAGTCCAGATGACAGTATTGTTATCAGCAGCCCAGTGGCGCTATAACAGCGCATCAGGCCAGGATGTGTTTGATGGGCAGTGTGTTTGCTGGAGCCTAGCTGGGGGTCAGACAGGGCAACCCCGCTGTCGGTGTTAGTGTGCCGATTCTCTACCCCCCACACTTCTTCTAATTGGCCGAATAAGTTTGGAGGGAAAACTTAGGAAGAAGCAGGATCCCTCCAAAATTCACAATACGTGTAGTGTTTTACATATGTCCACGGGAAAGACAGATGTTGTCCCACTTGGCCACATCCACATTTGAATACCTTTATTTGGATACAATGGGGGGAATATACAAAGGGGCTATGTTTTGGCGGTCAAGGCAGATGCATAGCAGTCGAGAAGAGTCCACGCTCCGAGTGGTGGGAATTGCTTTCACAGGAAATATGCACTTTTAGATTTTCAGATTTTTCACCACGAGGTATTACATAGATACAACGTTGTCAGTAGATCGCAGGACAAGTTCCTAATTTTGAAAATGGGCTATATTCCAACATAAGACATGTATTTTTGTGTCCTTACATTAAGGAAAGTCATGGAAATACACTTTATAAACTACTTTAATATTAATATTAATATTTAATATTAAGGAAATAATATGTTTTAAAGTTTCTATAAGTAGTTAGCTCAGTAGTTAAGTAGTTAGTTAGCTTAGCTTAGTTAGCCTAGCATAAATTCCAGAAAAAAAAGGAAAGTCTGCTCTTTTTAAAGACATGAAACTAACACTCAGTACCTCTGAATCTTTTTAAACCTACCATAATCTGTATAAAGATCAAAGTATAAAAAATGATTAATTCAGCAGGAGATTCTAGACTGTAGGCTAAGCTAAGCTAATTGGCTGCTGGCTCCAGTATAATTAGCGGAGGGTCATTCTTCTTTTCAAACTCTTGCCTCTGAAGCAATTAAGCATAGTCGAACTGTTCCTTTAATGGAACTCACAGACTATATGTGCGTCACCAACAAAGAAATGGCAACAAATATTGTCTTTACACCCCAGAATATCTCACTCTGCTTCAGTTTTATGCGATATTACGCATCAAAAGTCCCCGCTGTATCACTCTCAGCTCACTTTTACACAATCACAAGGTCTCAGGATATTTGAGCAGATCAGAAACACGTGTAAAAGGCTGAAAACGTCCAAACAAAAGAACTGAATGGTCAGGTTTTTTTCTTTCTGCTGCTTGGCTGTACTTCAGCACCTCCTCCTCCTCTTCCTCCTCCCCTGCACTCCGTCCACTTCTGAATTGAGTTCGGTCAGCCCGGGTCATCCTTGGCTGGGCAGATTATAATTAGTCTGCCTGCACGCATACAGAGACACATACAGACTTTAAACTTTAAACCCCCTCTTACAATGGCCCTCTCAGACAATAGACACATGCCAGTACCACAACCCCCTCGGCTATCTCTCCGTGCACAAAAACGCCACGGTTACCCTAAAAAACCCTCCACCATCAGTGCTCGGCAGAAAAAGGCAAAGAGATGTGACAAGATTACATTTTCGTCTATCACATTTGACCTTGTAGCACTAAAAATAATGAAGAATTTAACAGGTGCTAAATCTCAGCTGTGAAATGTTGCCATCACCTCAATGTCTTAAGTTTCAAGTGATAAAGTTGATTAGGTGTCACGGTTTCAAAGCTGGGATGCTGTGAAGTTTGCACCCAAAGATTGTTTATTGAGCTTTACGTTCAATCAGCACTGATTATAATGATCTGAGGTCGCTGCTGTCTGCTTTTCCCCAGTGTTATCGAAATCCCGCTGCACGCACTGTGATATGCTGTGGTTTTATTGTGCATTAAAATGTGATTATTCACTCTGAGAAAAACATCAGAGGATGGCAGGTGACAGTAAAAGTGACCGCATCAAGTAACCGTAATTCTAAAAGAATGAAATTAAGTGATTTACGGATCAGTCGTCCAGCCTTAGAAGTAACTTGAGAATCTTCGCATTTCAGCCCCCAGGTGACAATTAAAATCTCTGAAAAGAGCCTCAGTAGGGGCATAACTGTGCACCGAATCAGCATCCAGAGTTTCCTTTATCTCTCACCATCTTTCATCAACTCCATTCAGACTCCTCGGTGACCTGCAGCTCGTCCCCCGAGTCCCTTTTGATCTAATTTTTTAAAAATGCCATTGCACATGGCCCTGCCCTCCCCTTTGCTCTCTCAGCACCTGCGCTACAGTGTCCTCCAACTCATCAATGAACCTGCCTTTCAACGATGTATACATCTGTTGCAAATGAGCTTGCCTTTGTTGAGGGGAGGAAGCCCTTGAGGGAACTGCCAAAAACAAAGTTTGGTGTCTCCCCGGCTCCAGTAAACCCCGACATCCCCCCTCCACGTCTCTCTCACATACACGCACACCTCTTACTTCAGGGGTATCATATCACCAGCCCCTCAGGGTATAGCTGTGCGCAGGCCTCGGATGTTCTCGTGGTAACAGGTGCATTTGAATGTATACAACAGGTGGCAGAAGGGTTCAGTTTTTTAGCTTTAACACAGTTTTTTCTTGGTTTTATTTTTAAAAAAAGTCTATTTTTATGTCAAATATTGGACATAATGAACAATATGTATACACTTCATACAAGAAGATGGGATCTTTGCAGGATATTATGAATTCCACAAAGCATAGCTAAGGCGATAAATATTTATCTCACAGCTCCAAGTGGTTATTTGCCTGACCCGCCACTGATGAACAGTGGAAGCTGATGGAGGGGAGGGGAACGACCGAAGACAAAACTGAGTCTGTCCTCTCACTGAGTGACTCCTCAATAGACATGGTTTCTTTCTGCAGTCAACTGTGCAGGGCAGATAAGTGAGAAAGCAAAGAAGGGATCGAGAAGAGGAAGCGGGAACTTGCTGAATAATTAGAAGCGTGAAGTATGGTCCTGAACTGCCTGACACATTCATGCGTGCACGCATATGCATGAGCTCACACACTCACTCATACTATTCCTCTTTATGCCACGAACGCACCCACACACACAAACACGCACACTTATATACGCACTAAAACACACATTCATACTTGGTCCCAACTGAAGGATTTGGGCCCTATCTGCACATGTATGCGAGTTAATCAGGGCCTCTTAACAGACAGAAAGCAAAGGGTCACTCGGGGTGAGGTGTTTGTGATGGAAATTTGGACGGCAGGCGTAGGAAAACAAAGCTAGAGACAAGACGCCCCAGAGACGACATACTTTACACATGAGATAACACACAGTGAGAAGTTACAAAAAACCCCCAAATCTTCCCTTAAAATACGATCACAAAGGCTTTTTCATTCATTCTACTGATAAGCATCGCTGCAGTGGCACTTATCAGTCAATCATTGACTGCAAAGCATCTCATCGGGTTATAAATATCTTACATTGGAATCCACACGGACAATTTTGGTGTGGCCTCCACGGCTCAATATATGACTATGAAATCAGGTTAGTTGCTCCCCAGGTTGCCACAGTAATTGCCACAAACTTTGCTGACTCCAGGATCTGTGCCGAAGCTACGATGTTGGCCTGCTCATTCCTTCACATACAGGCCACGTCTCGCCTTCGCTCGGTATAGATGGTGCATTGATTGGGGACGACCAGTCCAAGGCTGAGAAATTTCACAAAGATGGGATTTAATGGCCCTTCGATTGAGCAGTTCTGAAAAGGTAACCTCTGACCCTACCCAGCCTTAACCCCCAGCATCTCCGCCCATCCTCCAGGGTCCAGTGCTTGTCATCGGTCATTTGTCAAACTCCTCACACTGATCTGATTACCGTCCAATTTAGGATCTGCCGACTACACACTTCTAGGATCAAGACAAGCTGCTTTTCAGCAACTTTACATGACAACAAATAGCTGGATTGTTATGGGAAGACTAAAGAGACGAGTATTTGTTCTATTCACACAGAAAACTTTAGATAGAGGCCAAACTCGGTGTCTGCTAATGGCCATGCATTCTTCATCTAATGAAGAACTGATAGGCAGTTTGTATTAACCTGGTTAAGAATGGAAAGTATTGTTACCACAGGTTAACAGAGAAAAGATGGATTATGTAAAAGATAGAGGGGGAAAACAAATCAGCCACTTAAAGAATAATCCAGAGTTTCTCACACTGATTCCATCCAAATCTAATGATTAACAGCTGACACAGGAACATGTTGTGTGTTCATCATTCAGCTATGCTGGTGTTTATATTAGTCCACACCAGCACAGTTAATTTTACACTCGAGCAGTTCTGAAATGACTCCCAGCATTTCCTGAGTGTCTGAAATGTATTTATTTTATGGTGTCATCCAAACTTTCCTCTATCACAGCAACATTCCTTTCTTTGTGATATCCACTTTCGGTTAAAAGCTGGCTAATTGTTGTTGAATTCTTTTTTACTCAATCTTTATTTAAGTATGTAACTCTCATGGTGGTTGGTTATTTTGCAAGGGAGACTTGGTACGACTGTGGTACGTTTCAGGGCAGGAAAACAAATCATCAGGTGCATGAAAAAAACAATAATGAAAGCCTGGGGACAATGTGTAATGGCTGAAAGAATACATCATTAAACGTGTGTTTTTAAGGTGTGTCACTGAGGCTAAAGCCAATCACTGTAAACCATACTTTGGCTTCAAAATTTTTCTCTGTGACTCATTGTGGTTACAATCCTAAACTCTGAGCTTCCTCCCAAGTGTGTTGGTGTTCATTTTGGACATCATTTCTCTAACAATCAGATATGTTGGCTTGGGTTGCTGCATTGTCTGGCTCCTCAACCACTTTGTCTCAGATGTCCATTTAAAGAAGCAGATTTTTTTTCAGGCCTCTTATTCTAATGTGCAAGTCTCTCACAGGATACCAACACTAAATAGTTTCATTTTTGTACCCAGTAAGCATTATGTAGCTTGCCACTAATAAGCTGATAGGCTTCAGTCTAAAGATGAGGTGTTTTTTTCTGTAGTGGTGAAAATGCACAATGAAAAACACAGCATGATCATAAGCTGCATTTCTGAGGTTCAAATGGGCAGCAATGCAAACCAGTAAGTAATGCGAGTAATGCTCCCTTTTACCATTTTTAGTTATAGTGTGTGACTTCAGTGTGTTCATATGATTTAAATCAAAAACATTAAAATATACTTATATACTTTCCAAATTTTTTCAACATGTATATATCAGTTTTCCATAGGAGAAACTAATTTATCCATCTTAATGCCTACAACAGCATAAAAGCAATCGTGTATACTTTCAGGGTGAGCTAATATTATGTTGCTAACAAGCTAATAACTAACATGCTAGCTAAAAATAAACACTAGTCAGTCAAGTTCTTGTTCTTGGCTCTGGCTGTTTATGGCTGTTTATATCATTTAATTTCAGGAACAGTTTCATTACACGAGAAAGAAATATTCAGTCTAATTTTGTCCTTTCTTTATTTAAAAGTTATTGAAGAGTAATCTTAGCTAACAACGTTAGCTGTTAGCTCCTAACTATTCTCTCACATTCACTGTAGTTTTGCAGAGGTCAGTGGGTTAAATCTAGTTTGTGAAATTTCTTAATCAAATCCACAGAAAAGAAAAAATGAAACTGGAGCTTTTTAAAAGCTGCTTAAGAGCTATGTATAAATAAACAAATATGATTCTCCGTGCATGTACTTGTCTTTGTATATAGTTCCAGAATAAACAAATGGAAAGCAATGGTTTCCATTTCTGTGTCTGAATTTCTGTGTCTGACTCCTCTGAAAGGCATCTCCATTTCTATCTTTATTGTCACTTTACGTATATACAATGCGTTTTCCAGCCCCCTACTATAAGACTATCATAACTAAATGTATAACCCTGATTTTAACATAATTCTAACCCCAGTAAGTGCCCAGTTTGGGACCCCACTCATATACTAAAACAAGCCCGAACACACACACATGCAGCACATGCGTAGCCCCTGGCTCATTATGGCTGCTTTAGCTCCTTTGGATTGTTTTGGATAGGGCTGTGGGGGTGGGGACAGGGTGGAGACCAGTGACCCCGGAGTGCCTGACCTGAGGGGACATTTGAAGAGTTAAGGGAGAAGCTGCACAAAGGCAGAGACAACCACCACACAGGGAGGGAAAGTCACTTTTTGGGTACCCCTGCTGGGTCCTTCTCTCCTGTGGAGATCCCCATTGGTTTTCAAAGTTAGAAAATACAGTGATTAGTCATCACTGGTAACCTGCACAAGCTTTACCAGAACAACTGCTTTTCAGTTGATAATGTAATGAATTAGCCTACAACTGTGAAAAGTTCATTATAATTAAAACAAAGTCAGTCTGTCCCTGTACAGCCTGTAATCAGAAAAGAGAAAATAAAATGTTATTCCTAATTAGATGCTGATAGTTAACGCGGTGCTAAATTAAGAGTGGATGAATTTCCCAGTGCATCCCCGCAGTAGTCTGAGACAGCAGGTTTGATTTCCCTCCAAAATCTCAGTCCTATTATACAGACCACTGAGCAGCTGCCTCCATCCCCAGCCATCACACATCAATCCACGGTGTGTGTGTGTTTTTTGTTGTTTTTTTAAGTGAGGGTATTTCAGCTAGTCAGCTGTTAACCCCCCAGGGTGTGAAAGATTGTTGGACTAACACTGCAGATTTCCAAAACAAACTCTTTGATTTCAGCGTAGTTGAGTAAAATGATGAGAAAAACGTTGAATATATGGAGATAGTTGCAACTAGTCTGACAACATGAAAAACATGTGCTATTTAGAGTTTTAGTATTTGGTTTATTAAGAGTTTAAAAGAGTTTTTTGGTTATTTTTTTAAACTTTGCAATGATTGATTCAATGCTCGTTAATAACGCACATTCTGTTCCCTGTTTGTGTTTGTGCAGGACCCGGATCCAGACACAGGATCCATCTTTTTAGGAGGTAAAGTTGATGAGCTGTTTCACCCCCCCTCCCTTTGTCAGAAAGTTTAATCAGGGCTGCAGAGGTGTGTGGATGACCTTTGACTCCTCTGGTATCTCTGGCTTTTCTCTTACTTGCCTGTGGGGCAGCAGTAGGATATCCCTCATTTAACTCTTAACCTGAGGAGGCAAATTTAGCAACTTTAGCATGTTTAGAGTTAAGATGCATTAAAGGCACGTTTACAAAGCCAGCTGGTCTTTTTTTTTTTTTTTAATGATTACAAAACTATTGACAAGGCCAGAGGAAAATACCAGAGGAAACCCAATGCAACCCACATTTAATCCTATTCAAATAACATAAAAAAATATGGTGCTTCACTGGTATCAAAAATAATTTTGGTGGCAAGCGCTAATGCAGTTCATTTTATTTTGTATTTTGTTATTAGGATCACACTCAACAATGACCCTATTTTATAAGTTATTGGCACATATAACTAATCTATATTTTTTGGTTGTTACAGTATCAGTAACGCCTAAATTACTTTTCACTAAAATACGTGTGGGACTATGCAAGAATTATGACGATCAGGATTAACTGAGCTGAAGGCCATAGACCATATGGGAGTATATGCACGCTGTATATCCAACACATGCAGGTGGAAGACCATTTAAGGCTTTAAACACAAACAGTGCACTTGGATTCTGTAATCCACAGGGAGCCGGTGCAAGCTTGCTAACAGTGGAGTAATGTGATCTCTCTTTTTTTGTCCCAGTCTAAGGAAGAATCTGATCTTAACCACTGCATTTATTTGTTTGTCAAATGAAGATACGTCCTGCACACAGAGGGCCACTCGTACCAAATTTGTGAAAAAAGGCAAAAAATACAAATCATCTGTGTTATTGTGCTTCTTACAAATTGATCAAATGTTTCTCAGGTCAGAAAGATCCAGCTGGGTGAAACAGGAAGTGACGTTAAATACCTGATGGATCTTCAAGTTTATGCATTTGACCAAAGGAGCAGGCTAATTCAATGGACATGAAGAGGAAAATTCTAACACAGAGCTTGATGTGTGTTCATTTATGCATGAATAAGCAGTCAGATTGCAGCGTGTTTGCAAACATTTTTAGACATATATCTGAGAACATGAATAATTTACTCTTTTCCTGTGTTGATCTTCTTATAGAAAACAAAGTAGAACTACTTTTTGTGCATTTATTTCTCTACTGTTTTGTACATGTTGCATTCAGACCCACTTGAAGAAACTGCCATAAGTCTATAAAACGTTTGTCTGTTCAAAATGAGCAAATCCACCTAAGAGCCACCACTGTGGATAAATGCTGCTTTTGTGTCTCCCGTTTTGAACCTGGGGTTTCGCTCAGTCCTAAGGAGAGTGTGTTCACCCCCCTTTTTTTTCTTCTTTTTGTCTTTTCAGGCTTTTTGGCGCTAAATAGTGGAGACCACTGCCAAATGGGAAAACGACTACACACAGAGAAAGAAAGACCAGACTCAATCAGGAAGTGGCAGCTTTTCAGCTGTGCCAGAGGAGCCGGGCAACTTCCTGGTCTCGTTGCCAAGGTGACTGGAAGCGCGGCCAGCTGGTGCAGTGGGCAGCCGTTGGGTTTGATGGGGGGGTTGACGACGGTTGGTATATTGGATGGGAGGAGTTGGTGAAAAGCTGTGATGGAGGGAGTTTAAATGTAAGCAATGAATACTTTAAACACAGCGGACCATTTTAATTGATAAGCACCAAATCTATTCACTTTCTCCCACCTTTTTAGCATGCAACTTTGTTTACATAGATTTTTACACCTGGGAAATGCACAGAAAACTGATCGAGTACTTTCTTACGGCCAATCCCTTTCAAATTTCCTTAATAAAATTGTCTGAAGAGGGTGTGTTTATGTTTATTCTTGCAAAAACTCAACAATGACCAAAGCATTTGCAAATCAAATGCACTTACATTTCTGGGAATGCAGTTCCAGATATGATTTATTTGCAGTGTAGGCCTAATTTTCCAATGTTTATTTTTGCTTATTTGATAAGTATGCTGGTAAGGACAATTAATAAAAAGACAACTGAACAATAAAACATCCATCATGCACATCAACACAATGAATATAAAAATAGAGATGTAAAAAGGGAAGATTATGGCCTGTGCCATATTGGGCTCTAATATGGGCCGTATTAGAAAGTGTTACTGTCCCTCATCATTTTGCTCCAGGGTAAAGTAACGAGCCATCCCTGCTGTACAGACAAACACTACAGATATATTATAAGAGTATAATTATCATCTTTTCTTAAAAGACAGAATTCTGATGTGCATTGAGAAAACTGGACTGGGTGCAAATAAAGAAGGAATCTAAGTAAATAAGAAAATACATGTGAAAGAAGGTAATACTGATTCCTCACAAACCTGTAACAGTGCATACAACAGATTTTCTTACATAAAATTATTGCTGACATGTAACACCTATTTTATTGTGGAAAAATCACACAGTTAAGATGTAAGTGCAATTCATTAACATTTTAAATAGACTCTCACTTGTTAAAAAAACAAACAAAAAAACTATTACGTTGAGTTTATTAAAGTTTTTTTCCCGCAGTAAACTGTGAAAGTTTTTCTGATATTGTGTCCATTTCAATTAAAATCAGGAGGGAAGACTTTTGTGTTCTTGTGACCTACAGATTAGTTAGATAGGTGGGTGTTCTGAAGGATCGGGGGACCAGGCCGGTGGAGATAGGTAAACACAGCTGGGGGACACACAGGGCTTGGTGGTCCTGTGTTGTAGAGGCCCCCTTCACACATTTATCAGTGTGTTTGCTCAGGAGATGTGGCTTAATCTTCACACACTGATCTCTGTGTGGAGTCTTTACAGAGGCCCAGCAGGCTGGGATGAAAGTGACCCTGTCCTCAATCGCATCTTGCTAATTCCTCCACTGCTAAACTTGAATGTTGTGCATATGATAAAGGCCCATAAAGGTCATCTATAGCCCTCTCTGTGGGTGGGATGTCAACTCGCATATATGCCGAATTTATTTCCCTAATCGGACCCCTCCTTGAGCATATTAAACCACAACTGTGATGAAAGGTTTTGAATATTTTTGCACATCACGTATTACTTTAATGTTAGTACAATTTTACTTCGTTCACTTTTATTTTAATTTTCTCCAATACCAAAGAAACTTTTTTAACCATTAAAAAGAAAAGATGTTTGGAAGAAGTTTTATCATCCAGCGCCTCCTGCTGGTGATTTGAGGTTGTGCTTCTCTTCTTCAGCCACATGATGCATGTAGGCTGTACAGTAGGCAGAGAAGAGTAGTGCAGTAAAGAGTGCAAAAATAATAGGGGGAAAAAACTGAGGGATCATTGAGGAATTAAATTATATATATTTTAATAATAACCAGAAAAGAATGAGTGGAAAGTACGTCTGAGATTGAGATGATATTTTGATGCACTGATATCTCATTAGCCAATCACATGACAGCATCTCAATGCATTTAGGGATGTAGACGTGGTCAAGACGCCCTGCTGAAGTTTAAACTGAGCGTCTGAATGGGGAGGAAAAGTGATTTTGCCACACAACCATTTCTACATTTTACAGAGAATGGTCTGAAAAAGAGAGAATATCCAATCAGCTGCAGTTCTCTGGGTGATGTCAGAGGAGAATGGACAGACTGCTTTGAGTCTAATTTAACTAGTTGTTACAGCAGATGAATGCAGAAGAGCATCTCTGAATGTATAACATGTCAAACCTCTAAGCAGATGATCTACAGCAGCAGAAGACCACACCAGGTCAACAGAAGATTGGAGAAATGTTGCCTGGTCTGATGAGTCTCGGGTTCTGTGGCAACATCCAGATGGTAGGGTCACAGATGGAAACATGGATCCAGATCTCAAACCCACACAGCACCTTTGGGATGTTGTGGAACAGGAGATTGCCATCATGGATATGCAGCTGACAAATCTGCATGAAATGTGCGATGCGTTCATCTCAGTATGCACTAAAATATACCAGGAATGTTTCCAGCACCTTGTTGAATCTGTGCCATGAAGAATTAAGGCAGTTCTGAAGGCAAAATAGGGGTCAGTGAGTGTAGGTGCCTTCCTGAAGTTTATGGAAAAACATAATCTTAACAGTTCTCTGTTCAATTGATATGATATGCTTGCAGGATTTCTTCAGGATAATGATCTAACTCTTACAGAGGCTGGAGCAGCTGACTAGGAAATAATAGACTTCCTTTTTCTGTGTCTGTTTCTTGCTGGCTCACTGATTCACAACATGTTCAGTTTATATGAACCAAACTGTACACTGTATCTGTATGTGCATCCCAGGGAGAACACACATAAAGATGAGGAGAACTCAACTCCAAGTACAAACACTCACAGGTGGAGGTGCGGGGAGGAGATTTTTTGAGAGAGAGAGAGAGGTAAAGAAACAGCACAGGAATAACAGAAGAAAGATAGAGTGGTGAAATACAGAAAAACAGAGGGGGTAAAAGCGTGAAAGAAGGAGGAAAGAGAAAGAAAGACGAATAACATAATGTGAAAGAAGTGGGTAGGAAGATAGGGCGAGGGAGTGATAGAAAGAGAAAAGGTGGACCGGCAATAAAAACAGAAAGTGATGAGGTAATGGAGCGAGAGTAGAGAGGAGGTGGAGGAAGGATCTGGAAAAGGCTGGACACAGAGGAAGCTGCTGATGTCCATGCTGGGCCACACAAACAGCATCCTTCTCCACCCTCCAGTCCCCGGAGCACTTCTTATTCCTGTGCCAGCTCCATAAGTCTTTCATCTTTTCTGTTTCTTTCATAAGCACACACAGGTCTTATGTATTTGCCTGCTGAGGTGCATGCACACAGTTTGACTCTATAGGGAGACAGAAACTGTGCAGCCGGTTGAACCTCCAGCTTTCAGGTCTGCAAAGCCTCTACACTGCAGATTTAATATAATACATATTTTATCAAGGATGGGTTAGTCTTCATCAGCCCTCCTCTCAGTGTCAGCTGACTCGGAGAAGCGCTTTTATTCTTGTATTTGAAGTTGAACTAAACCAATTTCTTTGGCATTTAAGTGCAAAATGTTTCATGGTTTTGTTTTCTGGAAAAGAACTTGTGACCTTATCACTGTGACAGCGTTGATTTTTATGTATGAACTTTATGAATTAATATAAGTCATCCAAGATAATCAGTGTGAAATTTCTACTTTTTAATCTTTAATTTGCTCTGCGCAAAAGCAGTCATTCTTCTCTTCTCAGTTATTAGCTTTCTTTATTTTTCCCACAGTGGAAGTTCAAAAGGCTGTAGCAGTCATTTAAGAGCACACTGGAGACAGAATGGGTGGATATATTACCTCTTTCATATCATCACAGATGCAATTTTGAGATGCTCAAAGGTTTGGTCCCTTTTTGTTAACTGTAGATTTTGATGATTAATTTTCACATATAATATTTTTTAAAAGGAAATGTATTCAAATGAATGTAGATTGTTAAAATTA
This sequence comes from Pundamilia nyererei, assembly GCF_000239375.1. Taxonomy (NCBI): domain Eukaryota; kingdom Metazoa; phylum Chordata; class Actinopteri; order Cichliformes; family Cichlidae; genus Pundamilia; species Pundamilia nyererei. Next base: position 71,419 of record NW_005187877.1, read on the forward strand.
AGCGTGTCTCCTCTGAAGTAGGCTAGTTAAGAAGTGAAAGAGACAGGAACCAACAATAGGAACTAGAATAGCACAAGAGATGGTCAGATTTGCATTAGGAGCCTAAAGGGAGCAAGCGGAAGAAGAAGAAGAATGCACACCTTAGAAGACCGATTGCATGTATGCAGCTCGTAATTATGCTTATAGAAACTGTTTATACAGTTAGATGGTCGTATTTAATTGTCTATTTAATCGGAAGTTCATATTGATGTGGTGTGAACTGGGTGAACTTAAGGGTATGCGCTGTATAGACATGAAGCTGGACTGGTCATACTCCCGGCTTCCGTCGAATTCGCGTCAAAGCGCTTGACGTCAGCATAACAACAACCTGTCATGACAGCTCGTATGGGGGAAAAATTAATCGATTAAAGATTTGATCTTGAGTTACATAAAACTGGTTTCTCTTGGATGTGGGATTCCTGCTGAAAGGTAAGAGTTGAAAACCGTATAACCGCGAAACAAACCCTGTACGGGACAGAAGGTGAACTAAACCTCAGTGAGCTGTGTGGAAAATAAGCTAACGTAGCGTTAGCTGATTTTTCTTTTCTGTGGTTAACAAATGTCGAGGCGACTCCTTCAGTCCCACAATTGTTACAGAACTAACCTACTAACTAGCTGCTGGTTATATCGAGTGAGTGAGCTTTACTGTCTTCAAACTAGCCAGCCACCCGGCATTAAGCGACAAAATCGCTTACTGAGCTAGCTTAGCCATGCTAGCATAGCAGCGATCTCTTGTCTGCTGGTGACCAGAGTTAGCAGCATTGTCCGTGTGTGTGCTTGTGTAACGGCTGTATTTCAGTTTTAGTGAGTAAAACAATAGCGATATAGTTTGTTAATACTGTTCGTCTACAGCTTTCAGTGTAACACTGCGCTTAAATGCAATGCTAAGGACCGCGGCTGTGTGATGTTTGGTGATAGCCAGCTGTGCTGCTCATTGACTCGCCTCTGATGTCCGTCACATGAATAGTTAACTCGCCGGCGGTGCAGCCACCTCGCTGTAGTTTTCAGCTGTGAGCGCAGTCAGCAAATTAAACGGATGCCTTTTGGGTGGCATCAACCCACTGCACCTAATTCGCTCAAGACGCGCATTGCAGGTGCATTGCAGTGAATGTTCACTGAAACTGTGTCTCTGTTCTTGTTGTTGTGTGTGTGTGTGTGACCTCAGGAAGGACGGGGCATTCTTAAACCTGTCGTTTAGCCAGCCGAAGAGACGGGGAACAGGATAGGGAAGCAGGGCGAGGCGGGCCCCGCGGAGCCGGTGGAGAAGATGGCCGGCAGCCCGGAGAAGAGTTCCACCGCGCAGGAGCTGAAGGAGCAGGGAAACCGGCTGTTCCTCTGCCGCAAGTACCAGGAGGCTGCTACGTGTTACAGTAAAGCTATTGTGAGTAATTTCTGACACAAATGCTGCAGTGATGTCTTTGTTTTCTTCTTCTTTTATTAAAGCTAAGTGAAACGAAGTGGATGCAGATTCCCTCTGGATGAAAAATGAGGTTACAATGCACGTTTATTGTCCTCTGATTCTCTACAGAACCGTAATCCATCCGTGGCAGTATACTACACCAACCGAGCTCTCTGCTATGTGAAGCTGCAGCAGCATGACAAAGCCCTGGCAGATTGTAAGCATGCGCTGGAGCTGGACAGTCAATCAGTTAAGGCACACTTCTTCTTGGGTCAGTGTCACCTGGAGCTGGAGAACTACGATGAGGCCATCGGGAACCTACAGAAAGGTCAGAAAAAACTCCAGAATGATGGTGAAAATGCTGCTGGTGCATTGCACAAATTTACTCGTGCAGTTCCTCATTCATGTGAAAGTTAATTGTTAAGATCAGTGAGGCCTCAGAGGGTTGGGAGCTCTTCTCTGAGGCACAGCATATGTTTGCATGAGCTGTTGTCAGTGTAATGATATGTTAGAAGGAAGGAAAGCTGGAATTTTGTCTCCACTCAGTGTTATGGTTGCTTCTCTTGGATGAAGCTTCACTATATGAAATGATGTATGAATGTATGGTTATGAGACTTTACAGAAAGTAATTCAGTGATAATTTAAACGCCAATCTAACGCTAACCATGATTTGTGACTACTAGTTTCGCTTAGTTTATAAAAAACTGGAAGCCCGCCTATTACTCAGTCGTGAAAAATGGACCAAAGTAATTCCACAACTTAATGAGAAATAAATCACTTTTCAAAAGTGGAATAACTCACAGAGCCTTTCACCAGTTTAGCAAACTTGTTTTGGGATGTTCCTCCCTGCATGGAGAGCCTGTATCTTTGGCAAGTTTGGCTTGCAGATATTTCTACAGGTCGAACTCTCTGCAGACTCCCTGAGCGCTTTATCGCAGTGCTTCGTGCAGCTGCTGACTTCCAAGTCAGCCCATGGCTTTGTTGTGGGCTGCAGCTGATCGATTAAGAAGAAAAGTACACAAAATATGTTAGATAAGTGCAGGTCATGGTTACTCACTGTTAATGCAAACACTGATAGTGAATCTTAGGTGGCTACAGTTTAATCATGAACAGAAGAGAAACTCAGTTTGTTCTTTGGAGGAACTTTTTTTTTAATACCAGCTTTTAGCAAACTGGCATTCTTTAATGGTTACACATGGCTAATTACATTATTATTACACATGGCTATTGCCAGTGCTATTTCCCATATGTATTTACATACCTGCTCTTTACAATAACATGATACGTCTGGCCTGTCTGTAATATCAGTACGCTGATTAGTAATAGAGCTGCAAGTCAGAGGGTTAGTGGGAACACTGCTGGATGTTTGTATTGTGGATTCAGAACTGTCGCACTCCTAATTAACATCTTTGAATCTACCTTGTTTAGATATTTTGAAGGCAGCATTTTAACTGTAAAGCCACGTTGCTGTAGCGGTGTTTTTCTTTTACAGCTTATAACTTGGCAAAAGAACAAAGGCTGAATTTCGGAGATGACATCCCCAGTGCTTTGCGCATTGCCAAGAAAAAACGCTGGAACAGTATTGAGGAGAAGCGCATCAACCAGGAGAACGAGTTACACGCCTATCTGACCAAACTTATACTGGCTGAGAAGGAAAGGTGAGGCTTTGAAGCACCACAATCTCATTTTTATTTTGATAATTTGGCATGTAGGTGTCATTTTGTCTTGCATGGATAAATTTAAATTAGCTCCTTATTTTTGCAGAGAACTAGAAGAATACAAAGAAAAACAAGATGACAATCAAAATGGAGGCGACGCTGCCAAGATCTCCTCAAAACATGTATGTTTTTGCATTTTGTTTACTTTTTGTAATTAGTGTCACCCTAATGAACAAATATTAAACTGGTGTGTTTTTTAAAATGAAATTGAATATTCATTCATATGTCCGGTTGTTCTGAAACCCTGACGTGGAAAGGACAAGTATCTAATGGATATGGATGAGCTCTTCTCTCAAGTGGACGAGAAAAGAAAAGTGAGTACGATTTTTAACTAATGCTTCGTACTCGTGCAACGCTGACAAATCCGTGATTAGCCTACAGCTTGGCTAACACAGACAGATGCTAACAGTACACGCATACCTATTGTAAATACACACATTTGTTTCTGTCTGCAGTCAGGCTACATGTTGACATAAGGCTTGTGATCTCTTTAAAAATCCACTTGGACTTCAGATAAACAGCTACTTTTTGTTTTCGACTGCTGCTGTTCCTATGGTAACGGTCACTGCTTGTGTGCCAAGGCTCTCGCTATAGATAGTTGTCGGCTGTGGCAATTGTCATGTAATTGAAACGACACCGTCGCGTCTGCCGAGTGTTTCTCTCCCGTCTGGCTCAGAAGGTGTTCTGCTTAGAGAAAAGTTGACTCAAAGAGTTTCAACTTCAGTAGCTTCGGGTTTGTGGCACTTCTGTCGACAGTCTTTAATATATAATTGGTATAGAAAAAAGCTGAAAAGGGTGAGAAAGGAAAACGGATTACTGTGGCTATAATTTGTTACCATTTTATAGCAAGAAAAAATTAACAGTTTAAGCTGTGACTCTAGGCTCTATGAGAGTTTACACCGTGGGCCACATAAACCCACTTTCATATTAAGTGGGCCCAACCATACGAACTCTCTCTCCATCAGTCTAAGAAGTTAAACTGAAAATTACAAAAAAATCCCAGAAATTTCTATTGTAGAAAGTGAAAAAACTGGAACTTTTTTTCTCATCTAATTGCTTATTTCTTACTCAGTTACTTTAGTGTAATATGAATGGCCATGTTGGAGGTCTTTTTCAGTAGCAAATGTTATAAAACTTGTGATAATACAGCTAAAAGTCCAATATTTACATTTTCTGATGCCATCCAGTGGGCCGGCTCAGAGTCTTTGCCGGGCCAATTCTGGCCCCCGGGGCTTGTGTTTGACACCCCTGATTTTAGGGGAACAGGATCTCTCAGTATTAGGTCAGAGTGATGCTTCTTTGTATTTTGTTTGTTCCCGTCAGAAGCGAGAGATTCCTGATTATCTTTGTGGGAAGATCAGTTTTGAGCTGATGAGGGAGCCCTGCATCACACCCAGTGGGATCACCTATGATCGCAAGGACATTGAAGAGCACCTACAGGTGAAATGATTGTTGCTTACAGTGCTGTGCAAAAGTCTTGAGCCCCGCTTCTTGACTTTTTTATTTTTTAAGCCGTCTTAAGCAATAGTTCTTTAGGCTTCCTGAAGCTCTTTCAACTTTTGTCTATGAGGCACCTGCTGCTTCTTCACTCAGTATTCATATGAATGCCTTTTTTGTTTTCTTTTCTTTTTTTGTTTAAGCAACATAAAGCATAGAAAAAGCACCTAACTCAAAGGACGAACCAGTGCTGTGTCTAAATGGTAAATGGCCTGTATTTGTATAGCACTTTACTAGTCCCTAAGGACCCCAAAGCGCTTTACACAACCAGTCATCCACCCATTCACACACACAGTGCGCCCCACCCTGGGAAAAAACACTATTTAAATTGTATCTTTAAGCTCTTTTTCACTAGCAGCCTGTCTCATAAACACATCATTTGTTCAAATTGAACATGGTGAATTAATCCAAATTTCCAAATTTTTCTGGTTCAGATTGTCATCAGTGCGTCTTGACGGCTACTTAAAGAAACGACAAAAGCTGAGACTGTGTTCAGACTGTGCTGAAAAATAAAGATGGTCATGCCAAATATTGAAGTTCGAGCTCCCTAGAATTGTACAAACTCTCTTTTGCCTTCTGTCCTGTATTTCAACGTATGCTGCACATTTATAATTAATGTATAATGTCCAGCAGCACGTTTTCATTCTGCCAGAGTAGCATTTCATAGCGCAGATGTGCTTCTTTTTTTCTTATTTTCATAAAATCATCCATTGACGCTAACACTGTGTCTTAACGTGTTCCCTGTGCAGCGAGTTGGTCATTTTGACCCAGTCACCAGGAGTCCCCTGACCCAGGATCAGCTGATCCCCAACCTGGCTATGAAGGAAGTGATAGACTCCTTTATCCAGGAGAACGGCTGGGTGGAGGACTACTGAGGAGAGAGCTCCCATTTCTCCTTCATGCCCCCAAACCCAACTCAAAGCCTGGATAACACAAGACTATAGAGAACAGATCACCCCTTGCCTGGATATGTGCTTTACACAAGCAGGAAAAGCCACACTAAGGACTACCAAACGGGAGCCACGTATCTTGGTCTGCCTCCTCTCTCTCCCATTTTCTCCTCCCTTATCTTCACCGTTTGAGGCATCCATGGCCTCCCGCTCCCTTTAAAACCTCCTTTCATTCTGCTCCTTCTAGTCTTTCTCTCTGACTTCCTCTCTGTCACGATGTTTCTGGTCTTTTCAAGCCCGACTCCTTTCTTTACTCAAATATGGGCCTCTCTCTCAGGTCCTCCCTCTTCTTCTCTCTTTCTCTGAGTGCCACAGTCGTCGGAAAGCGTCACCATTGCACTCCAGTGTTTCACACAAACCATCAATTATTTTAAAAAAAGAAGAAGAAAAAAAAATCCACACTTTTGGTGGCAGAATTGATGAAAACATTGGCTTATTTGATGTTTACTCTAGTATTTTCTAGTCATCTTTTTCCATTAAGTAATTTAGCATTCATCCACTTCTTAATGTACATTTATCGAAGTGGTAACTAAAATGCCAAAAACCTGTCGTGAGCGAGGGTTGTTTGTATGCAAGTTTTAAAATAATCGATAATCGGAAAGGGAAACGAGTCCCTTTCTCATACGGCCACCTCACCACAGTGTACGTTTTTATTAGTTTGTTTAGTTTTATTCACATATCAATCACACCCCATTACAGACAATGAACTGAATGTATTCATTATATATTCCTTAGGTTTGGACTTAACCTTCAGTAATTCAAGATGCTTTTTTTAAGTATCAGGACAATGTTAAGGTTTTCATGACGAGCCTTGAACTGAAAGGCCTTTAAACTGGAAGCAGAAAACAAAATGCTGTATTACAAAAAAACCCCAATAAATGTGTTCTTTTTGCTGGATAATAATTTAAAACCTTTAAATGTTTGGATTGGACCGATTACATCAGCTGCTTTGAGGACTGGTCCGTGCTGTCTGTGTCTCGTGCTGTTTACCTGGTATGACAGTGGACGCTCGCATCAAGCATGAAGTGAATTTTGTTCTCCTTTGTATCAAAATACAAAGATAAGCTGTGTTTCTGGGTTTTTTTGTTTTTCCACCTTCTCGCTGTTGATTTTTATGCACCTTCTCCTCACAGTTTCGAAGAAATCGGCCGCAGAAGCTTGCGGAAACCAATCGCCTGTGTGAACCTAACTTTAAAGTTTAAGAAAGTTAAAGTTCCCCAGCATCGTGGCCCCCCGACCCGTTTCACAGAAATGCTGGAAGAGTTACAAAACCGTATCTCATCTGTACCTCAGTCTCTCTCTGTAAACCGCATTTTTAGTCGAGTGCTGTTAGTTTACAGGCTTTTTCAGCTGAATGTGTCTGTGTTGAATTAGGCCTGCTAGTGGATTGTATTGGGCTGCAGGTGGTGTACATAATTTGTTGGTGTATTTCAGGTTTTGTTTCTTGATATTCATTTTTTTTGTCATGTTCTTTTTTTTTTTTTCTTGAACTCTTAGAGCTTGAGAAACTGTATTAAATGTAGATATGTTGATAACATAAACACCTGATTCAGTTTTTGTTTGTCCCCATTAAACCGTGAACTACGAGGTCGTTTGTTCTGGTGTTTCTGTTTATTTAAACAAACACAAATTCATTAAACAACACCACACAAACTTCAGCTTTACAGCTCGTGAATCTTATATGAATCTTATATTTGGTTTTTATTCTTTAAGGCATCACTGTGCGTTTGCGTCTGTAGTAGGCTGTAGTTTGATTCGATAGTGGTGGTTTTTTTGGGGGGTTTTTTACATGAGAACGAAAGCTGTTTAGATTTTCTTCCTGCTGCATTGCGCAATTTCCCTGTTTTTGAATTTCAGATAGCAGCTTTCAGTGTCTCTTTAAAATTGTGAAATCTGCATTAAAACCTTCATAGTTTTAAAGCTGAGGCTGATAATTTATCAATTTTCTACTGCTTATCTTGGTCCAGATCACATGGGTAAAGTATTTATTTAAAGTACTTTGTTAGTTACTTTTGGAAACTTGTGTGTGCTACTGAAAACTTTTTTTTGTGCCATTTTTAACTCAAGTCTACTCATGCAAAGTGTCATGCGCATTAACATCTATCTATGCGCTGTTGACTTGTACTTCCAGCAGGTTTGTGCCACGCAACGAGTGTACTGCCAGGAGGCTGAGGGGCAGTAACTAACATCCACTGCTCTGTCACAGTTTATCCATCTTTTTTCTTCCAGTCAAAGGGAAAACTATTCCAGCTGTCGTAAGAGGAGAGGTGGGGTGCATCCTGGAAGAAACTAAATTGCAGTGTTGCAACACACCGGCAACCTATCCAGGGGTTGCCCAACTGCAACCCCGACCTGGTGAGGGAGGAAAGGAAGGAGTTACAAATTGTTATGAAAAATCAACAAATAACCAAGTATTTCACAGTCTAAAGCCCGTGTAACAACGAATGGCCCACCAGCTGAAAACCTTTAAGGTTTGTCTGATGCAAGAGCTGCTGTAATTTTCATGCGTTCATGCTAGAGGCTCTGATGTAAACACTTCATGCTGGTTGATGGTGATGCAGACAGAAATAGATGAAACGATGTGAGCGTGGCTCAGTCACATGTACAGACGGTGTCACTCAGCCCTCACACACCAGGCCTATTGTCAGAGCATCATTGAAAGAGCTGACGTCAGGGGCTGTGCAAGGAGGGAAGAGGACCAGGCACGGGTCACTGTTGAGTGGGAAAGAGTTGGCAGCAGAGAACATCAACAACACAACATTAAAATGGTAAGAAAATCAGTTTTTCCCGGTAATTTTGCACATACTTACATTTTTTAAAATATAGTTCAGTAATTGATATCAGTCCGGAGCTGCTGTCAGATGCTTGTTCGTGTGTTGCAGAGCGACAACGCTGTGAAGTTTGGTGAGGCTCTGCTGGGTGTTTTATTGCTTGTGACTTTCTCCTCATCCACACAAGGTATGGATTTAAAAACGACGTTTTATAGGCAAAAAAAAAAAAGTCATTTTACCAAAGTTTGTGAACAAAACCCATCGCTAGAGATTGATCAAGCTATTTATTCCTTTTAATCATACCTAAATTTTCCATAAACAAAGTCAGTTTTGAATAAAATAAACAAAGGTTTTTGGTAGTTTCTCATAAGCTTCCAATATTCCCAGCTCGTTTCTTATACTTCAAACTGAAGGAATAAGAACAGGATTACTGATTTGCTGGAAAGCGTAGTGATGACCGAGCTTTGGTGTGCAGGCCTTAACATAAGAAATGCTGTGAGTCCAGACAGTCACAGACTGGTTTTGTCTTTCCATACAACTGACTGCCAGATGTCCACAGACATATCTCGTTTCACGTTGCATCTTTAAATTAATGTCTGTGCTCTAAAATTAAAGTGAGTTTTTTCTTCCTTCAAATCTCCAACAGTAGAACATTTTGTTTCAGTCGTTTTCAGCCTTTAATGATCAAATTTGTTTGAATCGGGTACACCTGCTATCTTTTAAAAACTATTGCTATTCCTTAAGCTGAAAACGTTTTGGTCCTTACAGACATGACAGCATCATGCTGCAGATCCATGATGCTAATCTTCAGTTCCACCACATCCCAAAGGCACAGTTTTGGACTGAGATCTGACTGTATTTAGTCAACTTGTGGTCATGTTCAAAAAACCAGTTGCAGATGATTTGTGCTTTGTGACATAGAGCGTATTCTTGCTGGAAGCAGCCATCAGAAGACGCGTACACTGTGGACATAAAGGGATGGATTTAGTCAGGAACAATACTTAGGTAGGCTGTGGTGTTTAAATGATGCTCAGTCAATACTAAGAGGCCCAAAATGTGCCAAGAAAATGCGCCCTCTGCTTTAAGATTCAACATGTTGGTCATTAAGATGCTCTTCTGCATACTTTAGTTATGACAAGTGGTTATTTGACTCTCTTCTTATCAGCTCTAAGCTGTTTGGACATTCTGATCTGATGCCTGACAACAACAAGGCATTGTCACCCAGAGAATCGCCGCTTGCTGCATATTCTCTCTCACTCTCGGGCATAAAATCAGACCACTCTCTATAAACCCTGGAGATGGTTTTGTGGGAACATCCCAGCAGCTCAGCAGTTTGTATAAACACTTAGACCAACAAACACGTTCAAAGTCACCTTTCTTATCCTTTCCAATGCTCAGTTTGAAATTCACCATGACCATGTGCACATACCTAAATGAAATGAGTTGCAACTTTGTGGTTGGTTGATGTATTTGCATTAAGTAGCAGGTAACAGGTGAACCTAATGAAGTGGCCGATGAGTGTATATGTTGCATTTATTTGAACTAATTCGCGGTTGTTTTAAAGCTTGAGAATCTGGTAGCCTTGTGTACTGATAGGCAATTTAAAAACAGCAATAGATTAAAAACAGCTTAAAAAAATTACTTTTATTATCTCACCTTCATTGGAACAATTAGAAAAGCTTTGCATAATTGTACCTGTATGTCATAATAAACTCACAGATTTATCGTCTTGTTAACCGCAGTGGGTCTGAGCGACAAAGTCCTGGTCTTCCCCTATGAGACGGACTTCAGCTACGTGGCCTTGATCCCGCAGAAGGAGATGGGGCTGAAGGCCTTCACCCTCTGCATGCGTGTGGCCACCGAGCTGCCGGAGGAGCGCCAGATCATCCTGTTCGCCTACCGCACAGCCGACTACGATGAACTCAACGTGTGGCGCGAGAAGGACGGCCGCATCTCCTTTTACCTGAGCGGCGACGGCGTCTTCTTTCACCTGCCCCCACTCACCACCTTCCGCACCAGCCTCTGCCTCACCTGGGAGTCGCGCACCGGCCTCGCCGCCTTTTGGGTGGACGGGAAGCGTAGCACCTACCAGGTCTACAAACCCGGCCACACCATCCGTCCGAAGGGCACCGTCCTCCTGGGGCAAGATCCAGACAAACACCTGGGAGGCTTGGAGGCCACGCAGAGCTTTGTGGGGGAAATGACGGATCTGAATATGTGGGACTATGTGCTCTCCAGGAGCATGATCCAGGGCTGGCACTACGGACACAAAGTCCCCAAAGGGAATATCTTCGACTGGGCCACCATGGAGTACGAGGTGACCGGGAACGTGATGGTGGTGGATGATGACTGACTCAATTTGAAGTCCAGAGCAGAGACGGATGAGGCTTTGGAGGTCGGTGTGGGACTTGCGTGTCTTCTTTTCCTTCTTAGATTTAGTGTTTTATTTTGTGACCATTTAACTATTCTGACGTGAAGTTCTTCACATTAACATTACATTAAAAACAAGGTAAATCTCAAACTCAAGAGTTGATGTTGCCAGATATGTCCATAAGGGGGCACTCTATGCCAGTTCACACCATTACAGCAAGCTGTCTAAAATTAAGCATCAGCTATATATCATCATTTTTTTAAATTAATAAAATCCAGATTTATTTAAATGTGTCAATCTTAGTTTTGTTTGCATATTTCAAAGAGAAGTGCCAAATGACCATAATGCTTTCAGCAGCCGTTAATAATATAGAATTTAAACTCAAAGCTGCAATGCAACTTCAAGTTAAGACAATTATTTACAAATAAAGATGTGTATCTGCAGAATTAAACACGCTGTAAGAAAAACACATTTGTCAGTCTGTAACGTTGAGGTTAAAACCATGGAGGAGATACTGGAACAGCGAGCAGAGGCAGGTATTATTTCTGCAGGAGACCAAATGATTTAAAGCACACCGAGAGACAAATAGCAATCACTGTGTTTGAAATCCGTTACGTTGCCTTTGGTTAGCGCGCTCACTCATGAATTTTCCATGTTTCAGCTGATGTAAGAGCGCTTTTGGGTCTGAAATAAAAGGCATGCCGTGTGCATAACTAATAATGTTTGTTATTAAAGAGAGTGCTCCATCTTTGAACTCTGGCAGCTTCCTCTTCATAATCGTCTGCTTCTTTTTCCACACAAAGAGTTTTTGCTCAGCTCATATATGACGATATGGTTCAGCTCCTGATAGTAGGGCAAAAAGAATCACATTTTTATAGAAATGACATATGTGCCTCTCAAATCAGTGTGTTACCATTCTCCTGTACCCCAGGAGTAAAATCTCACTTTTAAGCTTAAGTGACAGCTTCTCACGTGGCGTTTAAAGTTGACATTTTTACCAATGGAAATTTACAGCACGGCGAACAAACCTAAGTGTTACTTGCAAAAATCGAGTCGCATGGAGTTGCTTCACTCACAAAGACGCCTCAGAATGAGCTCGGGGTCAGATCTCCTCCATCCAAGTGTAACACAGTAACCCTGAGTTCCAGCGCGTGCTGGCCCTGCCTGCCTACACCACCGCCCTGACCTCCTTGCAGAGACGGCGGAGAAGTTTCCAGCACTCAAGCCCATGCAGGCTTCCTTGAGGGTGGGAAAGTGCTGCGTTTGTGTGTGTGTGTGTGTGTGTGTGTGTGTGTGTGTGTGTGTGTGTGTGTGTGTGTGTGTG